>NC_052476.1:11829017-11866543 GCF_009730915.1 Dioscorea cayenensis subsp. rotundata | reverse complement strand
CTAGGACACAAACATGAAATTGTCAAATTAAAGTTAAAATACCTTGATATTAAATTTGTCTCCTTTGTTACACAAATACAAAGGTTGGCTTGCAATTAGAAGAGCAGACTCCATTTCAAGAAACCCTGCCGCAACCATCCTTCTTAATACTCTGCGTTGTGAGGCCTTTCCTCTTCCACAATGTTAAAGGAAAAAGATATATAAGTAGTGAGAACAACATTAACTAAAACCATAATACTATCATAATATACACTTCATATTATTGATGTCTCAATAAAATTATTCATGTCTCACTACTAAAACAATAATTCTTCAGTGTCAAGTCAATCTATCCAAAAAATCTACAAACTTTATAGATAGTGTTTAAGGAACATGAAATTTAACCTTTCTGGGTTTGTAAATGGGTTTAGAATCTCAGGAGCTGGCAATATTCCAGTAAGCAATGCAGCTTCCCCGACAGTAAGGAATGAAGGATGTTTCCCAAAGTAGAACATTGACGCTGATTCAATCCCAAACTTTCCATGTCCCCAGTACATCTACACATCATTGGTGGTGGTGGTGCATATTTAGAGATATTAAAATCCTTTGTACTGAATTTTAACAAAACACTATACTAAAAAACTTAATAAAATGAAACAGATAAATAACCTAGCTCTATAGTTGCCCCGATATTCATTATGAAAATCATGTTCAAAACTCATAAAACTTGACTATATATATATATATATATAATTTTATCATGGTTAACACCAATAATTAATCAATAATTCTTTAAGTAAAAGTTTCGTAAAACAAGTTCATCTTTCAACAAATGTTATGACCAAGAACACTTCAAATGTCATAACAAAATAATGAGTAGATTGATCTTTTATGTTTTACATTTTAAATATATCACCATTTCATGTTCCATATCCCAATATCATATGGCGAGCATAAGTACACTAATGGAGAATATATATGGAAAATGCTTTTGTTGGTTAAGGGACACGTTTCATCAAATGATTTATCTATAGATAGGTTAAACAAAAACAAGTGGCTTGAAATTTATTTGACATTTAAATAAGCAAAGAAAGAAGACAAATGATATTGCGCCACATTATTTATGATAGATTATGTATTTAGAAAAAGGGAAAAAATGTCCATTTAAATTTTTATCAATTCTAAAGTAGCATTATCATTCCGACATTGATTAGAGAACATTTTGCATTTGAACTTAGAATACAGATATGAGCTACTATATAAAAGAGAACTCATACTATTCATACGATTGAAAATTTTTAATGTTCTCACCTTACTCAAATAGGCATATAGGATTTGACTTTTGGACATTCTCCTTTCGAGTATCAAAGATAGGATGCCCTCTACAAATTTCCTTGATATTTTGCGTTCACTTGACAAAAATACTCCCTTAACAAGCTGCCCAAGAATTTAAAATAAATCTATCAGCTCCAAAAAAACTTAGGAAAGATTAGTTCGCATTAATTTAATAAACATTAATCTTGCTATTAAATTATATGAGAAGCAACTTACTATAATGGCTATATAAAAATCTAAAACAATAAATCAAGGAAACAATACTACATGCATGCATGGATGTTCTCCCCCACTTTTTTGGTTAGTTATAACAAAAAATAATTTATTCATGTATTCAAAAATATAGTCTGAAAAACTTTCTTCTGTAACCGGCCATAATCCAGAGAGAAGCTTTTTAAAAATTTCATTTTCGAATTTTTAAAAAAGATTGGGCAACATGCACTTGAATAGTATTAAAAAAATTAGTAGAATATTTTGAAAAAAGAAAAGAAACATCAAGTGAAAGAAATTTCCATGATGCTTAACATCATGTAAAAGACTGTTAATAAAATTTTTTAAAATCTCGAAAAGTTTTTAGAAATCCTTTTTATTTATTTTTCAAAACATCCTTTTCAATTCTTATATTTATAAATATTTTATGTTCTTCTTTTATGGTTTAATTAAAATATATTTTTGATTGAATTGATACATAGAAAAAGGTTTATAAATATAAAAAAGAAAAAGAAAAGAATTTTGTGTGAAACAATGAGTCAACCATATATGTTTTTATTCATTGCTAAGGATAAAATACGTAAACTATTAATGTTTTTAATTATGGTCAAAATTTAAATAAAATTTTTAAAATAAAATATGATATTTATCCTCATAAAGTTTCTTCTTTTATAAAGTTTCTTCTTTTATATGTATCTTCAAACCCACAGAATTACATATTTATCCTCATAAAGTGTCTTCTTTTGTATGTATCATTGAGAAGGGATTTTAAATAGATATACGCTTGAGCCCGTTAAATGCGCCTCTCATTTGTAAGTGCTTACATGTTCTTTTATAATTCCTAATTTTGTTAAAAGAATACTTTTGATTGGAGTAAAAAATATACATATTTCAAATAAAAGTGGGAAAACGAGAAAGCATTAACAAGGGGGAAAAAGCTATGATTATATTCTAAACAAAAAAATGGGAATAAGTAAAAAAAAATTAATAAATAAATAAAGTATGTAAAAAATCAATTAGAAAAATTAAAAAATTTAAAATTCGAGAAAAGAAAAAGTTGGAAATTAAAAAAAATTAACAAAAGAAAAAGAAGGAAATTAAATAAATTCCATTACACAAAAATTGAAATTAAAAAAAGGAAGAAATTAAAAAATTGAATTTCAAAAAATTTGTAATCGAAAAAAATTGAATTTAAAAAATAAAATAAAGTTTTAAAAAAATTTAATTAAAAAAACCAAATCTCATAACGGACCGAATATGGGAACAAAAGGAGTATGAGAAAAAAAAGAAAGAAAAAGGACATCGAATTAAAGAGAGAAAAAGTAGACATGCAGAAAGCTTGGACAGGAATAATGATTACGGCTCAGAGAAGGCGATGAAGTAGAGAGATTGGCAAAAGTGTGGCCCGAGTTTATTAGACAGCTAGTATTAAAAAATAAAAAATAAAAGAAAAAGGTCATCTTTGTATGAAGGAAATGCGCACATGATTGCATAGATGAGTGGAGCAATGCACGCATGAATGTGGGCCCAATCCAGCGCTCTCCATGGGTCAACATGCAATATAGTTATGTACTTATATGTAATACATGCTTGTTCGTTCTCTCTCTCCTTTCATTCTTTTATCTTCCTTCATCTTCTACAATTTAAGAGCAAAAGCACTAGCCACGAACTTGTGCTTTACCGGGTGATCATAAATCCCCTCTATTATAAACATTCATATCTCCAAAAAAAAAAAACATGTACATATATATAAAGATAAATTATCTACGAACGTTAATTGATAACCAAATCTAATGGCATTTGTAGATCATTGTTCATTTTAAATAGAGCGACTGTGATCACGGGATGAACAGTAACTCTTATGTATAGTAAAGTATGAAGAACAATACAACATTGACTCTTAGGAACAATAACTCTTATGAATAATGAAAAATTTGATAAACAGTACACAGTGTGTGATGGATTCTAGATCATTGATCATATTAGTTTCCATGAGATCCAGACCATCCAATTAAGTTAATTTACACCCCTCCCCTTCCTTAGGGAAAATTTTTTTATGAACACCAGATCCTCTACCTATCCATTCGAGATTGATACAATGTTATGAACACTGTTATGATACTTGTTGCATTCTCTCCCTTTTGATTCGGTCTCTATCTCTCTCTTCTCCATTCTCTCTTTTTCTTTTCCTTTACTACGGGGTTCTGTGAACGTTTGCAATAAACGTTTTGCCTATATATCTATATATACTTATATATAAAATGAAAGCCATGCTACCACTCCACAATTTGCTAAAACAATCTTTCGATCATTCTGAGCTTTGCCAAAAAGCTATCAGGTTTCATAAGAAAGCTATCAAAGGAGGGAAAGAAAACAAAAGCAAGAAGATTGAGTGGGTGGATCGGAATAAATGAGATCAAATTAAGGGATCACTACCTTACAAGAGGTTAACATTGATAAAATGAGTACGGAAATTCCAAGGGATTCATGAAAGCTTTGATATCATTAGAGTTTATTAGGGATCAAAATCAAGACCCAACCTAAGGCTATTGCTTATTGATCGCATGACAAAGAATATTAATTAATGATACCGAGTCCTTATCGCCGTATATTTCACTATCATTTTCTTTTGTATGCTCATGTGTTGCTCTCTCCCTTGGTGATGACACAGTTAGTTTTCTCAATATGAAGACTATCTTTGTCACCATCACATCTATTACCTGAAATCAAAGCACTCTTTTGCTCTCCCATTCCTAATGTTTCACTGTATGCCTGCTCATTTGGATTCATGTTTAGTTATGGTCATGATAGTATATATGTCGAATGGCTAGGTGTTGGGATTATATATATTGAGTAGTGGTTCTTGCACTAAATCATTAGGTTTGGATGCAATAATTGAATCCCCAATCATAATGGTTACTTATCGTTCCTATTATTGCTTGTCTAATGTCCATGTTTGATGTAAGTTGCTGATGCATAATTGAACATTAGGATGGCTATGAAGATGTTTTGTTAAATTTTGTGAGATGTATTATGTGTTTCTAATGAGTATACATCATTCATGTATTTCAAATTATTTTGTATACTTATTTGGCTTTTATTATAAGCATATTATGGAATTCGATATTAAATCTAGAATGTTTCACATTCACAGGCTTCTGGCAACTCTTACAGATGAGAAAGAACCAAAAGGCGCATTCTAGATCCTAAACGAAGAAGGTAGAGCTCTCCTGGCATCATTTGACTAAGGACAAAGCAAACTGGATAGCTTACGGGCAGCTTATAAGCTACCTTACGATCGTAAGTACTTTTTAGAGAACCTTTCAGGCATGCTTATGCCAGTAAGGAAGAGTCAGAGCCAAATCCGATGACCTTACAAACAAGGCTTACGCCAGTAAGAATGCTTGTAAGGACCATCCAGAGGAGTTTACGACCATAGCTTACGCCCGTAAGGGCAGTCACAAGAAGTAGCACAGCGAAGCTTACGGTCCAGCACTTACAACTGTAAGTTAGACCGTAGCACAAACAGAAGACCTTACGGACGTGACTTACGGCCGTAAGTGTTCCCGTAAGGCTAGCGACCATTTTTTCCACCTCTTTTACGGCCATGTTCTTATGTCCATAAGCAGCCCGTAAGTAGACAAGTATAAATTGATATGATGATGATTTTTAGGGCATTCTTTTGGATTTCTTTGGGGTTATTCTTAGAAGTAAAGTTAGGGAAGAAAGGAGACAAATCTCTAAGGCTTAATGGGCGATTCTAAGGGATATTTAGATCCACATTCAAGGGGATATGAGATCATAGCTGTTAAGCTTACCTTTGCGGCATGCATGGAAGCTTTCATAGGGTTTTCATATTTTCAATGTTTCATTCCGTGTGTTATATCTTGAATGCTTGCCCTCCATTAATGGAGGCTAAGTTGTTAGATGTTTGAATATAGTTAAACTCTAGAGTTTATATTTTGACATTGGTTGTTGGATCATTATGATTTGACTGTTTCTTTATTGCAATCCATTCTATTTGAATTTAATTGCGTGTTCGAATGCTTGGTTGCTAACGAGAAGAAAGCTCTAGCTATCATACTTGATGTGCTTTGTGACCAGTATAAATACCCACCTGTCATAGACATACTGTGATTAGAGGGAATTCTAAGTAAGCTTGGGTATAGGGTACTTTGGAGACTGTTTCCCTTAATTCTCCCAAGTGAGTTAATGTTTATCTCCATGCTCTTTGCAATCACGTGGAGTAGATTTTAGGAAAAATCACATCTCTACTCTGTATTTGGATTAGGATAATCTCTCTCTACAAGGGGGATTATCTACTCAAGAGATAGCCATTAGCTCAAGATGAGGTTTCATAGAGTGTTATTATGTAGATGTTTGTATTAGCTCTATACTGATTTTGTTACTCTTCACCCTCAAAAAGGGGGTTTAGTATAATTCTGGAAACCTCTCGGTTCAAGTAGGATTGCACACATAGACAATTTTTGTCCTGTACTTCATAACCCTAGATGCATACTATGCCTGGACATCGTTTCTTCCCTTGATTTCTCTCCTGCTTTTCTTCCGTATTTCTTGCTTTTATCTTTCCTTGTTTACACACATCACTTGATCATTTAGCCTATTTTTCGGAATTAGGGCTACTACTAGTAACATCTTTCTTCCCTCTTAACCGATATCCTGCTTTATGCACACTATTATTAAGCCATCGGCACGTATACTTGAGTCCCTATCAGTTTCTTTGGACCAATATCATATACTTCATGCATAATACTTTAAAATGATTTAGTGTAATCATGCCTACTAACTAGCTGCATACGCAACGGAAATTTTATGTATCATAGATAACTTTGGCATGCATGTTAGCATCTAATCTTCTCGTGACTTTACATGCATGGTGCTGAAGGTTCATCATATCTTACCACTATAAATGTTAGGTTTAGGAGTAATCTACAAGAGCTTAAGCTAGTCACTCATGTAAAAAAGAAAGGTAAATAATTCATTAAGAAAAAACAATGGCAAGTAGAAAAAAATAAAAAATTTTGAGCATTTATATACACAATAAATAAATAAGTTATAGGAAAAATTTGGAACTTGTGAAAGAAATAAAAAGATAGGAGATTATGGGTTTATTTGCAAAAAGTTATGGGAAAGAAGAAAAATGAAAGCTTCAGGGATCTAGTTGCATAAGTTTGGAAATTAGAATGGAGAGACTAATATGCAAAAATAGAATTATAGGGGTATTTCAGTAATTTCACAGGACTTCTCCCATTAAACTTACTATAAGGTCTTGAGTAGGCATCTATTGTCTTTTTGACACTCATATAAATGAAAGGAATTGATGAATCTTTTTTATGAAAAACTCTCTTGAAAATCACTATGAGGTCTCTTCACACTCATGGAAGTAAAAAAAGTTGATAAAAATATTTATGAAAAACTCTTTTGAAGCTCACTATGAGATCTTTTGACACTCGTGGAGTGAAAAGAGTTGATGAAAAATTTTTATAAGAAGCTCTATTGAAGTTCACTATGAGGTTTCTTGACAGTCATGGAAATAAAAAGAGTTTATGAACATTTTTTATGAGAAGCTCTCTTGTAAGTTACTGTGAGGGTCCTTTGACACTCATGAGAAAAAGAGTTGATGAAAATGTTTAATGAGTTGCTATCTTAAAGCTCACTATGAGATTCCTTGACACTCATGGCAGTAAAAAGAGTTGATAAAATTTTTTTATGAAAACTCTTTTGAAGCTCACTATGAGGTCTCTTGATACTCATGGGAATAAAAAAAGAGTTGGTGGAATATTTTTTTTATATGAAAACTCTCTTGAAGCTTAGTATGAGGTCTCTTGACACTCATATGAGTAAAAACGGAGTTGATAAAAAAAATCCTAGGAAAACTCTCTTGAAACCTACTGTAAGATCCAATGCTTCACACTTACAAGGGAGATGAAAACTTTTGATGAAAATTCTTGAAAATTTCTTTTCAAACTAATTGTTAAGTCCCAAGGTCGACACTCTAGGGGTAAGGAAAATTTTTGAAGTAATCCCTTCAAACCTATAGTGAGGTCCATGCTTGACACTCACAGAGGTAATGGAAACCACTTGAAGATTTTTCTTCAAATGTATTGTACGGTTTAACACTTGATACTCACAAGTATGATGAAATTTTTTTAAAATTTCTTTTCAAATCAATCTCTTCAGGAGTGAATTGGATAAGTCCTTTAATGACCCAATCAAAGAAAATCAAGTTTATAGTTACAGTTTGAGATCCACTTCAAAAGAAAGTCAAAACTGTCAAGTTAGTAACACAATCATGTGATAGGTTACGACATGATGATATGATAGTTAAGGCTCAAAAGATGGTAGAGTCAAGGCCTAAATGTCTTAAATGAACGACAAATGTAACTCTAAAGTCTTAAGAGATAAAGAAGTCAAAGACCTAAGGTGTTCAACAAGTCGAAGACCTAAAGACTTCACAAGCACAACATGTTGAAGTCTTCAACAATAAAAAAAAATCATTGAGAATCAAATACGTGACTTACAAATGTATAGTGGCCATAACTAAAGATCTATGTGATATGTCAAGATGCAAACACACAAGAAAAAAAAAAGCAAAAATCAAAGAAGGTCATAGTCACCAAACTAAAAAGGAAAGGGTCTTTCAAACGTGCTTTTAGCAAAGAGTCAAAAGCGCAAGTCAAATAATGCAAATATAAAAAAAAATTGGAAAGCAGGATTGAGAAAAAAAAACATAGTTTTCTTAGAATCAAATACGTGACTTACAAATGTATAGTGGCCATAACTAAAGATCTATGTGATATGTCAAGATGCAAACACACAAGGAAAAGAAAAAACAAAAATCAAAGAAGACCACCGTCACCAAACTAAAAAGAAAAGGGTCTTTCGAATGTGCTTTTAGCAAAGGTTCAAAAGCACAAGTCAAATAATGGAAATATAAAAAAAATGGAAAGCAGGATTGAGAAAAAAAGATATATAGTTTTCTTCTTTTTTTTCATTCTCACTCATGTTCATATACTTGTATGTTTTTTAAAATCAATAAAAATTAATTTTATGTTTGCCCAATTATTTTTCATTCACACATTTTTTTAATCATAGATTCTTATGACAGTGTTCAAGGTAATTAACATTAAGAGTTTGCCCCTAATAAAAATTATGAATCCACAATCACCTAAAAATTATAAATATTTAAAATTTAATTTATGATACTTTATTGATCTTACTTAAAGGAGAGTAGAAAAAAGGGGCCCCATAGCAAGTGAAATGAATTTTTACACTCAACATGCACCTCTTGATATATATATATATATATATATATACACTCAACATGGACCTCTTGATATATATATATATATATATATATATCATACATACATAGGCATACAAGACTTTTCATATATTTCTCTTTTTTATATGTTTTCATAATATTTTAAGTGATAATCATTTATAAAACAAATTTATATTTTAAAATATACTGATTAATATAAAGATTATACTTATACACCTAATATAGAAAGCTTTTAAGAACGAAAAATCCAAGTATTTAATCAGATTTCTTCATAATGGCATATAATTAATCATTGAAATTTTTTTATAAGTTTATTTAGGGCTTCAAATCCATGGTTAACAATTGATGTTCTACCTAATTAAATTGGAAATGGATTGTAAGATTTGATTTTCATAAGCTTGATGTGATCTAGATTTTGTATAATAAAGATATTAAAAAAAACACACTAGAATCAGTGGTTGCTAGTCATGTTTTATATTTTAAACTATGTTAGATGTTTTCTAAAAAAGTTTTGCAAAGTTAAATAAAGGTTTTCTTAAATATTAGATAAAATTAAATATAACTATCAAATATCTTTAAAAATTGTAACTAGTTTCATCGAATTCAATTATTTGATTAGGAAAACTGAATTAAATTGGACCATAAAATTCTTCTGTTCTTCCATAGTTTTTTCTGGTTTAGCATGCCCAACAAAATGTGAAATTATTTATATTGCTCTATATTAATGATATTCACTGATATACTAGTTCGAATTATATTTATTTACTTATATACCTTGAACAAGAAATCAACTAAACATTTTATGAAACATAATTGGGGTTTTTCTCTTCCCATCATATATTTTATATAATAGTTTTTTAAAAAAGTATATTAGTAATTATTTACTTTTAGGGGGGGCATGCAACTAATTTTCGCTTCAATTACCAGGTTGGTTTTTATTTTCAATAAATATTCATTTTAAAAAGTCACACCATTCTGGAACAAAAAACTAATTGAATAGAAAGATGGGAAGATGCATGAGTACCTGCTGAGTGATGGTACTCCCGCCACCGCCATTTGGGTAACGAATAACAGCTCTAGCAATGCCATGTGGATCAACTCCCAAATGGTAGAAGAACCGATGATCCTCAGATGCAACCACTGCCTGGATCAGATGAACGGGAAACTTGCTCACCTTCGACTCGGCCTCCTTCGATTCCTCCATTAGATGCCCCCATTTCTCTTTAAAATCGCGAGGCAAGATCCCAAACGACAGAGACCGAACTAAGGATGAAGGGATGTATCTTTTGGGCGAACTAGGGCAGCAGTTGCTGGGAAGTAGGGTAAGTCTGGGTTTGGCATAGGGGGAGGAAGATACAAGAGATGGGAAGTGGGAATTGAGATGAAGGAGAAGCATGATTCTTTGATTCTGAATTGATTTCATTGTGCTATGGTTTTGAGCTTGAAAACTCAAGCAGGGCAGAGCAGATATGTACCTTTTGTTGTTTTAAACATGCTACTTTGGAAGCTGTGATGAGTGTTTGTTGTGTACCAAATACCAATAAGAAATATTTTTTTGGTTTTGTTGCTCTTATTTGTGTTACGCCACTTGAGGCTTTTGGCCCGCGTGTGTTTTTTTTTGTTTTCCTTTTATTAATTTTTGGGAAAATTACTGTTCAAGTCTCGTAATTTTCAAAACTTCTCAAAAACCCCCTCCTATTTTTGCACACCCCGGACGTTTGCTTCAGTTAGTGTTTAACTTCCCTCTACTCCCCCTAGTTCACTTCAAATGGGTCCCATGTTGTGAAATCCCATTTTTGTACCGAAAAATGGTGGGAAAGAAAAGCACGAAATCAGCATCGTGTTCAACCTTTTGAAGAGCTTTCTGCTTGGTTTAACGTTTAAATATTTTACTAATATGTTTAATAATTATCATATCCGTGTAATACTTCCCATCTCCGTTTAACGTTATCTTTACATGTATAACTATTCATATTAACGTGTAAATTCTCAAAAGTCTCGCAGTAAAAGCGGTGATCTTTTTCGCTTGATCCGAATTGCTGGCAGGTGGCACGTGGCGGTGGCAGGGATTATGGTATCCCGTGCGATAAGAATTAATGACGGCATTAAAATTTATGCACGGTAACATAATTTTTCCGAACACCCGCTCGTTCTCATCGATCAATGTCGGCCATCGCTGCGTTTAACTTTTTTCTGATATGAAGAGTCGACTCGCTTGTGGAATTCACACCATAAATAACCGGAAAAGAACCCTCCCCATGGACAACCACTCGTCGTCCTCATCATCCTCCTCCTCCTCCCTCGTCCTCCTTCTTCCCATGGACAACCACTCTATCTGAAAGGATGTTTCGTGAACCTTCTTCCTTATCTTGAGAATCATTTAAGCGCAATCACGCAACAAGTTAAACTATCTTTTTCGCCCTTAGTCGAAATGCTCTCATAATCGCCTCGAATCGCAGAGGATTCTTTAGCGGTGGATGACAGGGCAAGCAATTAAGCGAGCATTTCGACTTGGGTAAGAAAAGAAATTTTTTTCACGTATTTCGCGATTGATGAGGATTCTCTAGAGGAGGAGATCGAGAAACATCCTTTAAGACGGGGTTGATATTTATCACTTGAGACTTTCTCGTTACCATTTAAGAACATTACGTCGATGTACAACTATTACGCTACGTGTTTAACTATCGGGATCTTCGCTTTAAGTCCCGACCATGACACATTGATTAATAGTCGCTTTTCATGAATGTGTGTTGTTTAACCTTTTTAATGTTGTACGCTATGCGGGTTCAAGTAGATGCGCATGTTATGCAACCGTCGTGAGCATTCGAATGTCATGCACACTTGTTTCAGTTATACGAGGGTCGAGTCGTGAGTGTCCAAAGTTCGAGCGGACGTTGTAAATGTTGTAAATGTTGTAAATCTTTTTATAAATAAAAGCGAAACAAGCTTTATTTGACTGTGAACTTCGAAATTTAAACATAGACCTAGTAAAAACAAACAATGTGGAAACAAAAAGAACGTCATTGTAAACAATAGAAAATACGTAAATATGTTTAAACAGCGACAACGGTGTTTAAGAAAAAGTTATTCTTTAAACAATGACAACGGTATTTAAGAAAATATGTAAAGATGTTTAAACAGTGACCCAGGAGGTACCCATCTTCAACGCGATGTCAGTGAAAACATTCAATTTAAACAATAACATATTATTTACATGATATAGACTTTAGTTAAATAGTTAACCATTATTTTAAACACTATATGTATCTGTTTAAACATAAAAAGCTTGACGTTTACACAGAGACTCATGTTGAGTTGAGAACATTCATTCGAACGATGACAATATGTCTTCCTCGCGACAGTGATATATATTTCCCTTTTTGCCCTTGGGATGGAGGGAAAAATATCGCCCAATCACATCATGTCTAGTCTAACCTCTATGCATACAAGCATGCACTTTTTTTGTTTGCCTTTTCCGATCGTTGTTTGTTCTTTACATCTTCTACTTCTTCCGCTTCGTCTTCTTTTTGTTCTTCACTTCATTTGGTTTGTACTGATTTGGTTTTCAATCGATATATTATGGAGAGTTTTTTTGTGGTATTGCTAGATTCAACGGGAGGGAAGGGTGCTAATGTTCACTGCTCAGACTTCTTGGGAGTTGGTGTTAGCTGAGATATGTGAGCGATGGGGTCTCGAAGTTTCTCTTGTCGAGGGGTTAAGTTCATCACACCGGATGGATATAAAAGCGGTTTGCCCTAATAGAAAACGATGTTGACTTCCAGCGGATGTGTCACGTCCCACTCCATCTTCAAATGTGTCTGTAGTTGATCTTGTCGTCGAGACAGAAAATGTGCCATTGCCGAATCCTAATGAAAACGAGGTTTACTCGTTGTAAGTTCCTTTTCTTTTAATTATTCCAGTTGTCTGGGGTCATTATTGTGTACATATGTCCGTCATTGTTTAACATATTGTACTAGTCGTTTACGTTATTAGTTAAATGCTTAAGTATTTAATTTAACGCTTTAAATATTGTCATTATCACTTAAACATTATATTCTCCGCTAACATATTGATCTTTTTATTTGATCAAGTGTTGGCGAGAATTGATTCTGCGAGTGCTCCCATTCATCCCCATGGTGACCACGACGGTGTGGGACGTCTTCCTTCCTCGTCGGATCATTCGAAAATCTCGTCGTTGGATATTGGACAACGCTTTTGACGGTGTCGAACATTTCAGGGATGTACTCGAAATCATGCAATCAAAAAGAATTTTTGACTTCAATTTCATAAAGAACGAAAAAAACATCGGGTGATCGTGGAATGTCTGCCGATGGTTGTCGTTGGCGCCTTCATGCATCAAAAGAGTATAACAAAAAAATACTTTTCGGAATCAAGACAATCAACCCGCTCACACACTTGCGGTGGTGGCATAGGTTCGGCGTCACATCCGAAAGCGTCCAAAAAATGGGTTAGCGCACGAGTGATTCATAAGCTCAAGGACCGTCCCTTATACAAGGCCATCGACATTCGTGAAGGACATGTTGCGGGAACATGGTGTCCACATACCATACAAGCGAGCTTGGTTGGGAAAAAGAGCATGCCCGGGTGGTCCTCGACGCAGGTGACATCTCCAGCCACGATCGCTTTGCTTTGGTATGTGGATAAGGTGGTCGAGACAAATCCCGGCAGCATGCGATCGTGGAAAGAGACGGTGATCGCTTTTAAAGCGTTCATTCTTTTCTTTCAGCGTGTATTGTGGGATTCAAGAGGGCTTGCAGTGCATCGCTGCTTTCTCGATGGTACCCACCTCCTTGGAAAAATATCGGGGTACACTCATCGGGTGCCACGGGGAAAGATGGAAACAATGGTTTTTTTCCACGCCGCCTTCGGTATAGTCGACAACAAGACCGATGCCAATTGGACTTGGTTCATATCTAAGTTAGGGCGATGCCTTATACGAGGATGGAGATTATCATGAGATAATTACCTTCGTGTCGGACGGTCCAAGGGCCTTGTGAGCGCAATTGCAGAGTCTTCCCTTCTTCGCCACATGCATACTGTCTTCGACATTTGGAGGCCAATTTTATGAAAGCTAATGTCAGACTTGGGAAGGCATTGAGGGAGGAGTGTTGGTCTATATGCTTCCGCATTGCATGGGCATCCACAGCTAAAGATTTCGATGATACCGTGAATGAACTGCAGGCCACATCACCCGAAGCTCATCACCGGGTTGATTAATAAATCGGATATGGCACATTGGTCGAATTATCCGCTCGGAGGTGATCGCTGGGGTGAGATGTATTCAAACGTCGCGGAGTCGCTCAATGCTTGGATCAAGGAAGCTCGTCATTTCACCGGTGACGAAAAATGGTCGACTCCATAAGGTCTCACGAATGTTGGTTTACACTTAACATTTAGTGTTACCCTTTAAACATTCTCAATCTTTGTTTAATTACACTTGTCCGACTTTTAAATATTAATCCTTTCGCTTAAATATTTACAATAATGTTTAAACATGTTTACGAATTATTTAACCATCACCGCCTTTGTTTAACCTTATTTGCCAAGTTCAAGTTGATGCGCATGTTATGTAACCGGCGTGAGCAAACGAACAAATGGGAGACCTACTTATGCCCAGACATACATTCCAATGTAGCGATCATTGTTGAGGACAGCCGAAATCTTCGTGTTGGTCGTTGTGTCGATGATCGTTACGGCAAGTCGATCGACGAGCAAAGCAACTCCGTGGATCTCGCCATCGAACTTGTTCATGTCGAGGTGGCAAGTTTATGGTATCCCTTGCAAAACACTCTTGCGCAGCAATAATGCGAGCATGACACCAACGTACATCGATTTATTAGCGGGTACTTCACCGCCGACAATTACAAACTTGCGTACAAGGAAGCTATATTCCCCATACCCGACGATGACGAGCCTTCGGGACGGAAATCGTGAGCTTCGCTGTGACCGCCGTGACGAGAAGGCGACCGGGCGGCCTAGACGAAAGAGGATCGAGTCGCAAGCGTTTGATGTCCGCGAGTTACATTGCAGCCGCTGCCATGGATCCGGTCACAATCGACGATCTTGCAATGAAACTGTGGCCGACTAGGTATTGTTCATAAGCCGACGATGACAGGGAAACATTGTGTATTGATGGAGTTGTTTCCATATTTAAACTCTTACTCTTTACAACGAATTGAATGTATTTAAACAGAGACATTGTTATTTTAAACGAATACACTGTAATTTGAAATATTTCAACTGATGTTTAAACGATATATGGTATATTTAAACAATGAAACGGAAATGTACACAACTACAACGTAAATTAAACAATGAAATGAAACTGAATGAAATTTAACCTGCCTTACAATTGAAAACAAACAAACTTTACATTGAGATATACAAGTTATTGATGGGCAACTTCCCATATTTATTTAAACAATGAATGCATTTAGTTAAACAGAGACAGTGTTATTTTAAACGGGTACACCGTATTTTGAAATATTTAAAACTGATGTTTAAACGATATATAGTATATTTAAACAATGAAAGTGAAATGTACACAATTAGAACGTAAATTAAACAATGAAATGAAACTGAATCGAATTTAACCTGCTTTACAATTTAAAACAAACAAAATTTACATTAACATATACAAGTCATGCTCTTCGAACACGAAAACAATGAATTGAATTTGTCCAGATTTACATTCGAAAATAAAATTGACATTCAGATATACAGGACATGTTCTTGAAAAACAAAATTTAACCCGCTTGTGACGACCCCCCTTTGTCATGGACGCCGGCTGCCCTTCCCTCCTTAAGTATGCGGGTAACATACCGTAATCTGAGGTAAGGAACGTCTGTCTGCGGTAGTCGTAACTTCTCACCCCGAGTAATTGCTCGATAAAACGCATGACGAGACGGGCGCAATCGACGCTCTTGTTTTTTTGGCGTGGGGTTTCTATGTCGTGCACGAGTGGGTACTTTGCCGTCGCCGACTCGCCGAACTCCATATCGACACAATTGTCGAATAGATTCCGCTGTCGAGATATGCAAGTCGAGATTAGAATAGCGATTTAAATACCAAACGATGATATTAATATGACATAATTAAAGAACTTACCATGTCCAACGCGTCCTTATCGCATACTCTGACATGAAGAATAATGCCCTCGTATTCTTGTTTATCATTGTCTGCAGACGACGACATGGAAGTGGCCATTCATGATTATCGGGAGGATGACAATTTGAACTTCATGCGCTTTGCATGACAAGATCCCCGATCATAGCCATAATGTGTAATGTGCGCCGTCCCTCGCTTTGGACATAAACAGCATGCAAGCTGTCCCCGGTGATGGAGGCGCTTCTTGTAAGGATATGGCTCTTTGCTCACGACTTTTTGTATTATGCATACGAAAGCGCTCCATCACATCATCGATGACCATCTCCTTCCCCTCAAGCAGTATGTATAAACGATAATGATATAATAAGACCATATTATAAATATTTAAATGATATTATCAATTGTTACATGATATTATATATAATTAAATGTTAAGTAGACAAATTAAATGATAACATAAAGGTATTAAACACTATTAGGTAATTGTTAAACACTATAATAAAAACTTTAAACAATATCATAAAAACTTTACACTTACCCGTCCCATAGAGCAGCTGAGGAAGATCCTCATCAACTCCCTCGCTCAGTATTTGTTAAGACGACTCGTGCCAACCCATTTCTTCTTCTTCGAATAAAAGCTTTCCGAGCCAGTCCCGGTCCAATGTCCGATTGGCCTTGATCATCTCTCTCGTTGCTTTCGGTCTGGGTCTTCAGCAGTATCTTCCTTCGATCGCGGGACGATGGCGATAGCATCAACCCTGCAGACACATCCTTACATGGTTGTTCTTGTTGTGGGATTGTGTCCTGCTTCGATGCGGGACGACGGCGACAAAGATCAACCGCGATCACATCATTACATGGTTCTTGTTGTGGTGGAATTGTGTCCTCGCTTGGTCTGCGATCATCGTCGGCCACGTCCCACGGCCACGCAGAACGGATTCGACGATCTTCTCAACCGTGGCCATGACAACAAAGATCATTGGGCATGACACACCCTTAACTTGTTCTTGATCTTCATTGATTGTGTCCATCTTTGATGCCGCATCTCTGCAAACTGGCTCCACCGTGTCGAGGATTTCATCGAGAAGAGAGTCAACGGCCTTCTCAACAAGCAGAACGGCCAACATCATCTACGATGTCCTTCTCAACAACAGCATCAGCCGCCGATGGTGTTGCTATTGTTTCATCGTCAGCCAGCGGTGGAGACAGAGGCAGTATTGTTCTCCTCTTTTCGCAAGTCTCTTCGAATGTGGCCGCCTTTGGAATGACCTTTCCCGATGATGTCCTCGTCGCCAAATCTCGACGCCTCGCTCGTCTGTGTGCTTCAGCTTCTTTTCGAGGGATGGCGCAAATGGCGTGAACGTCCTTCCAAATACTGACACAGCGATGTCGAGGAAACTCGGTCATCAATATCCGGCATTCCTCAGATAAGAGTTACTGTGACATCTTCGCCTAATGTCACCGGTAGGGCTGCCACTGGCCGAGGGGCTGCCATGGTCGGGGGCCGCCACCCTGGGACTCGCTGTCGTGGTAGGGGGTTGCTGCAATCACGGGGTAGGGGAGGGCTCTGGCCGAGGAATGCGTGCGCGTGGTGGGTCGAAGTAGGAGAACGGCTCAGGGCCCAGCAAGCACGATGAGGTCGCTCTCTCATCCCGCCTTCGAGCAAGTGGTTCCTGGAGCAATGGCATCCATCCGCTGGGTTGGCTCCCAACAAATATTTCTTTCTTCAAAGATTCGCGGTACCATCAGTGAAACTAACATATGTAAACCAAACAATTTCAGATAAATCATTCATTTTAAACTATAAAAACTATATTTAAAGCAGTGTTTATATATTTAAACGTTATAGAATATAATTAAACGAAGAACAAAAATATTTAAACCAAGATGTAATAAGAGTTAAACGAGTAAATACTAAAGTTAAACGCTAAATAAAATGTTTAAACGTTAAAGACTTAGTGTTAAACATCGTCCATGATTTATTACCTCTTTTCCATCGAGCGATGACAAGCTGGTTTCTACCGTCGCTTGCTTCCGGTAAGTACTTTCACCGTAGCACAACATCCTTGGGATCTTGCCGAAACGGACTTTCTTCCCCGCTCCAGCCACCAGAAACCAGACGCTAAGCGACCGAGCAATCCCTTAATCGCACCTCGTGTTGGTCTTCTTCCCGCGCATCTATCTTGCACTCGGGCGGTCGCCTGTGGAATATCCTCCATAAGCCACTTGCAGCGTCGCCTCGCGTCCCATGCGAGACGCCCTCATGGCTCGGTAGATCATCGACGTAATCAACGATCCAGCTTTCGAACCGAGCATGATGTATTTGGGAAGAGGATCGTCTCCCCACGAGGTACACCATCGTGAGTTTGACGAAATTATCTTCTTCTCCCCTCGTCAAACAAGTTGCAACAGAGTGCTCTGATGGAGTCTCGTGTCTCTCGTAGGTCTTTGATAGATACCGCCTTCGAACGCCGACCGGTTTTTTCTTCCGAAGACCACCGCGGCCGCTATCGCAACGCGTACTCAAGCACGAGGGCCACATCTCGAGGTCTCGAACTCAAGCAGTTTTCCCGATCCCTCGAATTTATTGGTGCGACCATCGCATCTTTGCAAAAAGAGAATCAAGAAGGGCTCTCCTCGGTATATAGCTTCTAGCTCAGTAACGCCGCAAACGGTGTCCGGCTCGAATCAATCTCCCAAAGTGTCGAGGGGTCATGTTATTTTTCAATTCAGCTAAAGTCTCCACTACCGGTGTCAAATAGCATCGACCATTAACTAGGTTGACCGCCATAATCACAAGCCTCGCGACAATAACACATTCAACACGCAAGATTGACAAAAGTTTAAGCTGAAATATAAGGTTTTAAACGAGTAAACTCACGCTTATTAAATGTAGATATAAAATGTTAAACAGAGACCCATTTTGTTAAACAGAGACTGAGAATACTTTAAAACAGGGACAACAAATGTTAAACTCAGTAACATCTCATTTCTTAAACGCCAACCCTCATTTGTAAAACCAGAAACCATATCAAACTAAACGTGAAATGTACATTATAAATATTACATAAATCATAACAATCGAAAAACTAATTCGATAGTGTATACATACGAAAATGCAAAACAAAAACCCCAGACAGAAATCTCAGCGAGACTAACAAAACCCCAAACAGAAATCCCCTCAGACTTCAATATCTTCCAACAAAAACGAGAGCACAAAACAAAACCAAAAATCTTTCTTTAGTAATGTAACAATTAACATAAAACCATACTCAATACCTTAGATTTCAAACCGATGAAATGCCAACTAGTTATGGAGGACTTCTCCTTCGAGATACCGTGGAAAGGGAAAAGTCGATGAAATGCCGACACAGAGGCTTCTCACGTAGAGACAACTTCGGAGATGCACTGAAATGGAAAAAGTCAAGACGTGAGTTGAGAAAAAGCAATTAAACGGCTCCAATAAATTCGTCTCTCGTGGTTACCCTACGGAAAAACCGCCCACTTCCTCCTCAAATCGCCGAGATGGTCGCAGCCCTACGACTCCCCATGCAGGGCATTTTTCGTCCAAAAATTTGAAACTCACTCCGTTCACATCCGTTACAGGGTTTGGTGGTTTGAAAAACATAGAGTTTAAAAGGAGGGAGATTTTGGGTATTGCAAAACTAATGGGGTGTTTTTGGCAATTTTACAAACTTAAAGGGTTTTTTTGGCAATTTTCACTTAATTTTTTTTTTTTAAGTCAATTTAAGTACAAAGCCCATAAACTAGGTCATCATTTTATATAGATACAGTTTTCACTTCAACAAGAAATCGTTGGCTAAGTTATCCTAATTGATGTTATAGTTTTGCTAAATTTCGACCGCAAAAATAAAAATATATAGATATCATCAATTTATTATTTTAATTATATTGAAATTACTATTTTTAATTGGAAGTACTTTTATAACTTGAATTGATAATAAAAAATTTGATTATAGAGAAATAATCAAATTTAAGAAAATAAGAACCAAAAGGTGATAATAGAGGGGGCCACAGGTCGTGATTTTTGGCCCACTTCACTCGAACCTGGACCACCCAAAAACCCCTAAGAGTTAGATGACCCGTGGACCGGACCAGAAAGCCATAATTGGCCCACATTGTAGCAATCCCGGTTACGGATCAATGTTTTTAATTATAACCCTGTGGCTCAGCACAACCTCCCGGCACCACTGGTTTGGCCTGTGAACCCGGCGATTTATCAAGACTTGGGTTTAAGAGGTATAGAGCCCATCCACTTAAAGCTATGGTGATTTTGATGATGGATAGGAATATTTATATATAAATATATAGATAAGCAATGAATGTAAGATAATAATAAATTGTTCTTTAAAATATTAAAATTCAAAATTCCATCAATAATTACAAGCGTGCTTAAATTGGATAACAAAAAATAAAGTTAAGAAATCCCTGAAACTAGTGATTTTTTTCACTAACAACATGATAAGTTAGGTCCAGTTTTTTAATAAAGATGAGATTGTAGACAAAATCATGATATTAAAAATTAATTTTATTATATAATAAATTATATAATAATAATAAAAATGTATAAACCATAATTATGAATTACAATTAATAAAATAATGATCATAAAAATAAGAAGCGTACAAATTCGACAATAAGAAAACGGAGATGGGAAGTCTAGAAGCGAAAGTGACTTTTTCTTCACCGATAACATGATAAGCACAACAACAACCCCAACATCGAAAGCAAGAGTTAGAACCCAAGCGGATGAATAGGTAATTAGGTGATTACTTTAGTCTAAGGTAAGAAAACTACATTGCTTTGATTCCTCTTACAACCAAGAGGATACCTAGGCAAGTTCATTTGATTAATCATCACATTAAGTGCAAGCCAGACCTTATAGTTTTTATTTTAAATTATGTAAATGTTACAATCTTATCTATTTGTTTTTATTTATGCAAATGCACTAATTATTGAGCAGCTAACCATCTTATCCAGAAAACACATTAGGTTCAAATTTAAATGTATAAAAATGATATATTTTTTTATAATATATGTGTATATATATATAATTACAATCTTTTTTAATTTTTTGTATATATAAAAAAACAAAGTCAGAGATTGGAGATTTTTCTTCTTGGGTTTACCATCCGGCCCATCTCTCCCCTTTCTCCCACTTTTTTTTTAATAATAAACGATACTTTGACGAGGATGAGCACTTCCCCACTAGCTTGCATGACCATGGTTAATGTCGAAGGAGATGTGTCGGGAAGCAACCCAAGAGGAGGATGTTTAGGAAGTTCAAGCTTTTCAGGTGATGAATCTTGATCAACTCCCTTGATATGCCCACTGAAGTCTAACGAGATCGCTCAAGCTCTTCCATGCTCGCAGCTCATAGAAAGTTTCAACGAGGTCCGAGTCGTAAAATTGATGGCTCTCATCAAGAAGTTGCTAAAAGGCTAAAAAGGATACTCCCAACACAAGGGGAGTATGAAGATAAAAGAGCTAAATCTCATGAATGTAAAGAAAGTAAATCTCCAAGTGAAACTCTTCATGAATAGTTCTCTTAAATTTTTTTTTGTAAGTTTTACCTTTTTTTATCTGTTATTATTTTTAAAATTATATATTATAATTTAAAAAAAAGGCCGGCGGGCCCATAAAACGACGGGTTTCGAACCGGCCCGTGGGTTATCAAGGTGGTCCGTGTTACGATAATTAGGATCCATGTTAAGAAAATTAGGATCCATATATAGTTGGTAAGAAATAAAATCATATCACATCCATGTATAGTTGGTAAGAAACCAAATCATATCACATAATTATAGGATATGTATCAACGTTGATGGTAAGCAATAAAATTGTAACACTATCTTATATATAAATATGACAAGGATGCAACCTGTAAGGAGTGCAAGTTACAAAACCCTAATTAATTAATTCCTTTTATTGTATCAGAGTAGTTCTCTTCAACAAAACATCCAATGAATTTTAGTGCTTCTTCGGTCGGCGCGGAGGCGTTATCTCTTGGTCTCACCAACTTCGACAATGTGAAAACCTCATAAGGGAGAATTACCGCTATGGAAGGCGTAATAGATGCCTATCCTTCTCGAGGCTATCAACTTCTTTCTTTTCATGGTTTGGATTGAGGTGCTACCACCAACAACCATCAACTAACTCGAGATGATTGATAGCATGATAGTTAAGAAGGTCATCCCCAACCCGAGTACAATATCCGGCTTCTCAAGGATCGCCTAGTACCGCGCACTTCTCGTGGTCGCTAGAACCGGCGGTGTCATATAAGTTATTGGCTTGACATCCGTGAGTCAAGTGTGGGCTACCCTCAAAGCGCATGTTCACATCATAATCCAAGGCCAGATCATGCAACCGGATGCAACTCTCCACGACATGCAAGAATGATTTGAGCGCGATAGAGTACTTTAACAGCATGAAATTGCTTGCAGGATCGATGATATCTACCGCCATCCAATGAGCGATGATGATCTGATCAGCTACATCATGGTGGGTCTCAAAGCTGATTACAACCCACTCGGGGTTTCCTCACATCACAACCAGCCGACTCGATCGGGTCTATCCGAGTTCTACGCCTATTTTCTCTCATATGAGACTCACTTGGAACAATAGAATCAAGCCCTCCAAATTGGTTCGATTGTCAATATCGCTTCATGAGCCTATCAAGGCGGCGGCCATGGTGGTGGTTTCTGGCGGGAGGCCATTTTGGTGGTGGCCAAGGTGGCGACAAGGGATGGTAGGCGATCGTGGACCACTATAGAAGAGCCGCGAACACCGAGACTACTCCAAGGGCCAGAACAAGAAGGGTGGTGGTAGCTCATGGCCTACATGTCAGGTGTGGTAAGATGGGATACAGTGCATTGAAGTGTCGTCATTATTTCAATCACCCTACCGTGCAGAATGATCGTGGCTAATTACATCAACACCATCCCCACACTCGACAAAGCGCCAATCGACCACATCACTCGTAGCTCGATAAGCTGGATGATCGCTGATAAATATCATGGTCGGATCAGTGCACCGAAATGATGCAGGTATGTTTATTAGTCATATTGGTTATTCCTTGATTAATACTCCGGATCAAGCTTTATCCTTGAAACATATTCTTCATGTTCCTAATGCCAAGAAAATCTTGTCTCAGTACACCATTGAACCCTCTCGATAACAATGTCTTTCTTGAATATCATCCCTCGACTCATTTTCTTATTAAGGATTGGGTAAACTAAAGAGAATGCTTCTTCTGGGGAATGTAGTGGTGGCCTCTATCCCTCCTATTGAGTTCACTATCTACATCTTCCAAGCATGCCTATTCTCTGCTGCCACTCCCACTCAAGAAAGATGGCATAATCGCTTTGGCCATCCGCTGCTTTCTATAGTTCACCGTGGTCTTAGTCTAAATAATCTTCCATGTTCCAATCATTTCCAATAATGTGTCGGCCTGCGTGATTCATGTCAATAGGCTAAAAAGTCACTCGGGCCATCTTTACATTACTTCGTACGAACTTTCGCTGTCTCTATTAGCACTTGTTCATTCTGGATGTATGGGGTCCCGACTGACTACTGGGTTTTAAATATTATGTGAGTTTTTCTTTAATGATTTCAGCAAGTTTGTTTGGGTATTTCCTCTTAAAAGTAAGGCTGATATTTTTCGCACATTTGTTCATTTTCAAACTCTTGTTGAAAAACAACTTGATAGGAAGATTCTTTGCATGCAAACTGATTGGGCTAGGGGGTGAGTATCTCAAATTACATCTATAATCAAGTTGGCATTGTTCATCGATTTTTGTCCTCACACACCTCAATAAACGGTGCACCAACCAAAGCATACTGCACATTATCGAACTCGGTTTAGCTCTTCTTCTGCTCTTTCTGGTGTTCCTCAAGTTTGGGATGAAGCCTTTAGCACCGCCGCACTACCTCATCAATCGAGCTACCAACAAAGTTATACACACTCCACTCCACTAGAAAAATTGTTCAACATCAAACCCGATTATTCCTCCCAAAGGTTTTGGGTGTGCAGTTCCCTCATCTTCGAGCCTATAATGTTCAGATACTCAGCTCATTCTCACCGATGTGTACTTTCTGGCTATAGTACTCAATATAAGGGCTATAAGTGTCTTGATCTAACATCTGGTCGAATATACATCTCCGGCGATGTTATTTTCGATGAGGGAGTATTTCCCTTTGCCACCTCTCTCTGCATATATGGTCCTCGACGATCTTGTTAGAAAGCGCTCCAACTGCTCCGTGTATTGATCATGGCCATGCGACTAATGAACCCACTACTAATGCTCCTCTTGAGTGTAGCCTAGTGTTTTTGTGCACCATAGGTTGTCTTTTTGCACATTGTGAGGCGTATCTTTGCATGACACTATAGGCGCGTGCCTCCGTGCTAAATGAAATGACTAGGGCCGGGCTTAACCCCCGCCTCCGCTTCCTACCGGTCATGGGACTGCTCTTATGGATGAAAGCGGTAGAGCTTGCTTGCTGAAGTTAGGGGCAGGCACGAGCTGCTCTCAAGCATCATGCGTCTCATAAAGTTGTGCATCGCCTCACATGGGCGCACTCACTACATGACAACATGTCTTCGTGACAAACATCCAGAGCCTGTACATTTATAGATGGCAATCGCTCATTATGGTTATAGTGCCACTCATGAACCGTAGTCTCTTTGATATGAGCGATGACAAATTCAATTGGAAACATTCTATGGACCGTGAATTGCTAGCACTTTCATAGAATGGTACATGGAGTCTTGTTCTATCCCACTCGAGGTCAAAACATTGTAAACTCGCAAGTGGATTTTTAGGATTAAGCATAAGGCGGATGGCAAAGATCGATGCATACAAAAGCTCGCCTAGTGGCAAAAGGATTTCGACTGTATTATGGTATTAATTGTGAGGATACCTTTTCAAAATTTCAGTGGTATAAACCGCAATAATTCTCTGGTTCTCCATACTGTATCACGTGGTGGGACTTGTGGCACTCGATATTTAGAACATGTTTTTACATGGTGTTCTCGAAGAGGAAGTTTTTCATGCATTAGCCTCCTGGGTACAAAAACTCACGGCAACCTCATCTTGTGTGCAAGCTGCATAAGGGTCTCAGATGTTTCAAAAACAGCACCACGAGTTGTATGCTAGGACTCGAGCTAAAAGCTACGTAGGAACTTTCGGGTTCATGCTCGCCTCGTGGCATGACACTTCCTTATTTATTTATAACAATGGTGTGACTACCGCCTCATGTTCTCATTTATGTTGATGACTTTAGTGTCGCTGTGCTCTTCCTCATCATGGCTCGCACTCTTTTGCTAGAAATTTGCAAAGTGAGTGCTTTGCCTTAGGATCTTGGTGAGCTACAATTTTTTCTCTGGAATTGAGTGTGAAGAAACTATATGATGGCATTAATCTCTGCGGCAAATATGTTATGATCTTCTATGTTGGGGGAGAGAAGATAAAGAGCTTAAAGCTCATGAATGTAAAGAAAGTATATCTCCAAGTGAAACTCTTCATGAATAGTTCCTCTTAAATTTGTAAGTTTTAAATATATATAGTTATTATTTTTAAAATTATATATTATAACTTTTAAAAACTCGTCTCGGCCGGGTCCAGAACGAGATGGTTTCACCCGCCAACAAGTTATCAAGGTGGTCCAGACATTTATAATTAGGATCCATGTTAAGATAATAAGGGATCCATGTATAGTTGGTAAGAAACCAAAACTCATATCGATGATAATTATAGGATATGTATCAACGCTGATTGTAAGCCATAAAATTGTAACATTATCTTATATATAAATATGAGAAGGATGCAAACTCGTAAGGTGTACAAGTTATAAAACCCCTAATTCATTAATTTTTTAGTCCTGACAGTGGGTCCGGGTCATGGGAACGTGACCCGAACTCCACCTGATCTCGCCGAGCTCAACCAAGCAGCCGTTGGTCTGCATCTAGAGGTCGGGCTTTCCTGCCTCTAGGTCGAACTCGACTCGCCAAGCCCTACATCTCGATCCTCGCCCATCTCTAGGTGATAAAATAATCCAAAGTATAGTATCCTTTTGATAAGTGTCTAAATGTATGTATTTTAGTATATGTATTTCGATTACACTTAGCATGTATTTTTGTAAGAATTGATACCCATTTTATGCTTAACCGTGTATTATTCTCATTGTAGGGTATGGAGGAGCCATGGAGAACATGAAGATACAATTTGGGTGAGAGAGAAGGAAACTTATGTCACAGCATCAGTAGCGTATTTACTACAACAGACAACGTAGCCGGAGTAATCGCGAAAGAGGGTCCCGTAGTAAAATCAATATAGCGCCATCAGATCACCCGGAGAATTTTTGGAGCTGTAAAATATTCCAAGTCATACGCCCTCAATACAGCCCGGATTGATCATCTGTAGCAATGGAAGCAAAGGAATTGGCCTAGTCATATGGCCCTCAATAAGGGCCCTCATGGACCCCGGATCGACCTCGGGATGGCTCAAAAATTGGAGAGTTTTGATGCCCCATTTGACCCTATACTGACCCCCATATGGCCCATATACATGAGAGTTATAAAAGCACATTCTAGGGCATGAAAGGGGGGATTCTTGGTAGCCATTACTTGGGTAGAAGACAAGAGGAGAAACGAAGACATCAACAAGAAGAACATCCTCGAGGCTAGAGAGGTGGGATGAGAGAGCTTGATCTTCAAGGGAGAGAGTCATCACCAAGGGAGGAGGAGTCAAGGGTCATTCAAGATTCATTTGGCTGAGGGAAGGCGCCACACACCGGCCTTGCTCTCCTTCTCCATCATTTGGGTAGGGAATGTCATTTGTGAATTTATTTCTTGCTTTCCTTGACATTGCTGAGGGGGTTCATCATGTATTTTGGATGCTTTGTCTTTAATTGAAGAGCTTTGGGATGATTTATGATTTAGTTCATTGTTCTTCACGCCAGAACTACTAAATGGAGAGATCCCGTAGTTCTTTATTGAGTTGTACATGTAGATGTGACCGACTCACGGTGTCTTAGATCCCTATTGAACTAAAAAAGGGGTTTGCTTGTATTGACATGTCAAGAAATTGGATATCGGTAGCCCTCGAATCTTAAGTGACAGACTTAGGGGTAAGTGTATCCTTATTTCGGGATCTCCTTGTACTCATCACAATCGTAGGGATGTTGGTTAGAGAGAGATTCCTATGAACATTCAGATGAGATTAGGGTCCAATTGCCGAGAAATGGGGTTGGTCTAATCTTGAGATCCTCTTGTCTAAATCACCCTGCTATGCTTTTCTGCAGCATCCATATATCATGATGAAGCCCCGCAGGATCCCTCATCCATAGCCCTCTCGTATCTCATTGTTGCTCCCCGTAATCACTGCCTTGCTTTGTGATTCTTATACTTGTGTTTGTTTACCTTCTTGCATGTATTAGTAGTAGTTCATCATGTTTAAGTGGTGAGGGTTGGATAATAAGGTGATGGAGAAGTAATAGGAGCTCCCTTATGCTGGAATACCTATCCTTGCACTCTTTGACATGTATTGCTTGCGATCCCATACACTCTGCGGTGGAAGCAATTACCTTTTACTATTGTGACAAAACATGATTTGTGATAAACGCTAAATGTATGTATTTTATATGTATTAATCTTGTATCATTATGAATATGTTAACGAATTGATGCCCGCTTTTATGTCTAAATTGGTTATTTCGGTGTTGCGGTCTTAAAATGAGCTCGAACGATGCTCAAAAATGTAGTACCGCATGTTTTCGGGCATTTGGTCAGGAGTCACGGGCTCCATGCACTGCGCTGGATGCCACATGGACCTGGACAGGATATAAATGAAAACCCGATTTTTCTAGGGCAAAGGAGGAGTTTTTGGCGCCTCATGGGGAATCACTAAAGGAATACTCGAAAACTTAGAGTTTATTGATTTAGCCATTATTTCTTTAATTTCGTGACATTTGTTTCTTTTATTTTGCACTTTGTTCCTTTTTATTTTATTCGAAATTATTTTCTGCTTTTAAATAGTTCTTTTTGTTTAACAATTTCTAGTTATTCATTATCCTACTACAATCATGTTCGACCGGTGAAGCTGGGGTGATGCTTCGTCTGCATACTCCATACCGAATTCCCCTACTGATTCTCTAGTGGCACTTGAACGGAAGGGATGATTAGAGCGCACATTCTTGATAGTTGGCAGATGAGTGCGAGTCATTACGATTATTAGGCTAGCGTACCCTTTGGAAGAACTTGATGTGCGGGACCTGATTCCAGAGCTGTCGTAAGACCAACAACTGTGTTTGCCAATAGTTGAGCTTACTCCCTTGTCTTCCTCCATCCCCTATTCATTGAGGAGGAAAAGGGCCGGTCCGAGTAACTCTGATGTACTAGTTCGACCGAGATGAAGAGGAACATAGATCTCATGGGGGAAGTGACCTCGGGGGTCCTCCGGTGTGAGATTCAGCTATAGAAGAGTGCTTGGATGATGGTAGCTCCCCGGATGAGGGAGTATAGATGATTCAAGATTTTTGATTTCGGAAGTTTGGGGGATTAAAATCATCAGATTGAGGAACCCCGATCTGAGAGCTGGCCGCTACCCGAGCACTGAATGCGTGATTTTGGCGGAGGGATCGAAACTTCCAATCATCATTGCCTCGAGACTTGACCCCCTAAAGCAAAAAGCCGACCTCTCGAGTGTGTTAAAAAGCACAAAAAGCAATTACGTGGAAGATTTCAGATATTAAGGGGATTAGTCCTTCCTTTTTGTACACACAAAATTCTCATGGAAGATAATCATAGGGCGGCGGCTATACCCGCGAGGCGGCTCAACCCTAATATGAAGAGAAGTGATGCGCAGAGGTGATCAAACTTCTTGATCACGGCATCATTTGCATCTCGGCGGGTGAGTGGGTGAGCCCGTGTAGAGTGGTGCCAAGGGGGATGACAGGTGGTCACTAATGATGGAATTGAGTCCCCCACTAGAAGCAGTCACGAGGTTGGAGGGTGTGCATAGACTACGAAAACTCAATGATGCTACTAGAAGATCATTTCCCCTCTACCTTTCATTGACCAAATGCTTGAACGACTAGCGAGGGGCACTCATATTCACTGTTTCTTAGATGGTCTCTCCGGATACTTTCAAATCCCAGTGCCCCGGAAGACGGGGAAGACAACTTTCACATGCCCCTATGGTACTTTTTGCTTACCGTCGTATGCCTTTCTGGTCCCATGTAGCGCCATACTACCTTCCGGTGATGATGATAGCCATATTTGATGATGATCTGTGGAAGATATTATGGAGGTTTTCATGGATGATTTCTAGGTTTTTGGTGATTCTTTTCGGCCTCTCACTCAAAAATCTAGAGCGGGTTTTAACCCGGAGATGTGAGGAACCAACTTGGTTCTCAGTGGAAAAGTGTCATTTTATGGTCAAGAAGGCATTGCTAGCGGTCGCAGGATATCACAACAAGGAATTGCGGTGGATAGGGCTGGTTTCACCATCGGGCCTCCTCCCCAGCGCCGGGTGAAAAGCCATTAGGAGCTTTTTGGGACATGCGGGGTTTTCTACAGAAGATTCGTCAAGTTTTTCATCATTGCGACCACTTACAAAAACTTCTTGAGAAGGACTCGAGCATTCGAGTTTGGTGATGAGTGCATGTACTGCTTTCTTTACCCCAGCTTGTTGAAGCTCGATGTGTGTCCCCGATTGGAATTTACCTTTTGAACTCATGTAGCGATGCTAGCGACTCTGCGGTGCGGTTCTGGGCAACGCGTCGAAGGGGTGTTCCACCTATTTACTATGCAAGCAAGACATTGAATGATGCTCGGAGAATTATACGACCACCGAGAAAAGAAATGCTTGATGTGGTTTTTGCATTTCGACAAGTTCAGTTGATATTTAGTGTTATCAAAGGTGATCGTGTTCACGACGGACCATTACGCTCTAAAATATCTTTTGAGCAAAAGCAGATGCAAAACCTCGTTTGATCCGGTGGGTACTCTTGCTTTAGGAGTTTGACTTGGAGATTAAGGATAGCGGGGCTAAAAATTTGGCAGCGACCACCTGTCCGGCGCCTTGTGATCCCCATTGGAGAGCACCAAGGATAGAAAGGAGATAAATGATGGTTTTCCGATGAAGCGGTTGTTTAGCATTCAAAAATGAGAGAAGAAGAAATTCCATGGTTCGCTGATTTTGCAAACTATCTTGCTGCAGGGACACGTCCTGATCGGCTGACTTATCAACAACGGAAGAAGTTCTACTCTGATATAAAATATTACTTCTGGGAAGATCCCTATTTGTTTAGAACTTAGCCGACGGGTGGTAAGGAGATGTATATCTCATTCGGAAGGGTATTCTATCTTTGAGCATTGCCATGCCGGTCGGCCGGGGGCATTTCACGAGTTGCCAACCGAGCGACGGGGAAAAATTCTAGATGCAGGGTTTCTATTGGTGGTCCATCTTTCGGGCGCCAAAAGTTTGTTCAATGTTGCACTAGGTGTCGCCGATCTGGAAACATTTTCAAGGAGAGATGAGATGCCACAAACACGGACCCAAGCTTGTGAGGTATTCGATGTGTGGGGATTGATTTCATGGGACCCTTCCTAGTTCCCGTGGTAACCGTGATTACTGAGTGGCTAGTAGATTATGTTTCTAAATGGATTGAAAGTACAGTGCATCCCCACAAGTGATGCCGCAGTGGTAGTAAAATTTTAACGCTATTCTCCGATTTGGTACACCGAGCGATCATCGGCGATGAGAGGTACCCGCACTTTTGTAACTCCTCGCTGCAAACACCGACGATATGGAGTATTCCACGGGGTTTGAACTCCGTGCCATCCTCAAACTAGTGGGCAAGTTGAAGTCCCTAACACAGTGAAGCGGATTTTGGAAGTCGTAAGTCGACACACGAGGAAGGATTGACTGCATCATCTGGATGATGCCCTGGGCATCACTCCGGACAGTATAAGACACTCTTGGAGCGACCCCTTATAGCTATTCTAGGGAAAGCTTGCCATTTACCCGTCGAATTGGAACATAAAAGCCATCTTTCGCTATTAAAGCAATGAATTTTTGATCCTCGACTAATCGGGTCGTAAGCGGAAGTTCCAACTAAGTGAGTTGGATGAATGGTGGACATGGCATGTGAAAATTCCTTGCTTTACAAGAAAAAGGATCAAGGAGTATCATGACCGACACATTAAACATGGGAAACACTTCAAGGAAGTGGACAGGTTCTTCTCTTTCAATTCGGGGTTGCGACTCTTCCCGGAAGTTAAAATCGAGATGGCACGGACCCTGCAGTTTCACAAATCTTTCCCCCATGGCGCCATCGAGATAACTCATCCGGAGAAAAGGTCCATTTTAAGGTTAACGGTCACCCGATTGAGCCATACCTATCTTGGACACTTCTCTTGGGATTGGAGTAAGTCCCACCATGATCCACCTTGAGGCAAGAAAAAGTACGTCAAGCACGGCGTTCAAACAAGCTTTACTTCTTGGGAGGCAACCCAGTTAAAATCATCGTCTTTAAATTTTTCGTATTTCTTTTAGTTTGCTTAGTTTTCTATATTGTGGTTGAATGCTTATGTTTGTGTGTTTTTCGTATATTTCTTTTGTTGATAGTTTTTGTGCTCAACTCATGCTTAGGCTTGCTGTGTAGTCTGGACTTGAGACTAGTATTGTTTAGCTGTGTTTCATTGTTATTTCGGCATCCATGAGGTTGTAGTCAGATTTTATTGGGCGTCTGCGAGGAACCATGCCAATTTTTCAATTTTTCGAGTCCATCACAGGGCGTGCTCACTGCCAGTATGGACACTGTCTGTCATGATCCGCTTGGGCCATCCTTGCGACGACAAGGGACGCCTCTCACAGGGACCACGTCTGGCGGGCTGTGGGCCTCCACGAGCGCCATGCGCCCATGGGCTCCCCGGCCTCAGCGGCCGTCGCGAGGCTGGCGCGTGAGGCTCGAGGCGGGCGCCATGCGCCGCATGGGCGCCCGTGAGCCTGAGGCGGTTTTTCCACCCATGCGGGGCCATTCGTGGCATGGGATCGTGGTGGGCTGCGCCCATTAAAGGGGCTGTGTCCCCTTTCTCTCCCTCTCTCCTCCTTTCCTCCCTCTTGTTTTTCCTCTCATCTCCCTCACTCTACCTCATTTCTTCACCATAGTTTTTCTTCTCTAATCACCTCTCCTCCATCTTGCAAACTCTTTCTTGGGTAATCGAGTTTATCAGCCCGTTTACTTGGATCTCATCACCCCAAAGCCTCAAGCCCTAATTTCTAGGTTTTGCTACAAACTTGGTTTTATTGTGTTCTCACTTTATCTTTGAAGCTTGAACGACATATTTTGGTTGTTGTGATGTGGTGTATGCTTGTTTCTTTGAGTTTTTCCTTCATTTTGTAAAATTTTTGGGAAGCTAGATGTCTAGGGAGAAACTCTTGCAAAATTTTTCATGGATTACTGTAGCCATGGCTGAAATTTTCATTCTTCACATAGAAATTGTTGTGCTTTCAATTTTTCATTAATTCCATGATGATATAGTTATCTCCTATGAATGTATTCATAAAAATATTGGTTTGATCACTTGTTTTTGTGGTATAGGTATGCCGATCAAGCGAGTTATAACAAAGCGGCCACGACACGATGCGACATCAAGTGGAGTGTCATCCTTTTGCCTCTACCACAACATAGGCACGCTATAATCTCTACAGTCCCAAACCCTTTGGTATCATCCGTACTAATTGACCACAAGTGACCTCGAAGTTCTAGGTTTTGGCCGAGACCAGTGACGGAGTTAATCAATCAAAGTGCACTGCTGACGAGCACCACCCGCTTTGGAGACTTCTCACGGATTGTTACCTCTCCTCCTTTCCACTTTGCTAGCGTTGTTGCCCAATGACGTAGCTTTCACTTGAACACTCTTCATCAACCAAATGGGGCGCTCTTTTCCCTTCCCTTTCATGCTTTATTTAATTATTATGAATTCTACACCATATTCTGGCTGATTAGTGTACATTGAGGGGCAATGTACAATTCTAGGTAGTGGGGATGGGATGGGCTATTTGCATGCTTACTTCACCGGTGATAGCTATGATTTATTGTTAAGAACCTCCGGGCTTGAATGAATGATAGTAATGAGTTGTAGTGTTATTTTGTGCTATAAAGGAAGTCTTGTTTTCTTTCTAGTGTTTTTCTTCATGCTTTGACACAGTTCTTCTACCTTGTTTGCCCCAGCTAACCCACTACTTTGATTTAAAGTGTTAGAGTGGTAAATTCATCCCTTAATTGTCTTTTTAAGAGCTTTTTGGTTCTTTTTGTTCATTTTTGTTTTATCCCTAAGTGAAGTTTTTGCATGAAAGTGCTCGAGAGACATGTATATAATTGTTATCTATTTGAAAAAAATGATGAGTCTATGTCGAGTATTCCTCGCTAATTTTAGCATGAATGCGTCTATGTAGATTGTAATCAAGTAAGTTGGGTGGCTCTTGTGCCTAATTAGCATGTGCATCCTTCCGAAAGATTATAAGATATTTTTGTGCAGTCTACGTTAGGCGGACTCGGATAAATAAATAAATAAATAAATAAAGAAGTATTTGTTCTCCCGGACTCAATCATGCATTCACTTAGTTACTAAAGTGTTGAATGTGGACCGAAGGACTCTTGACCTACTATTGAGGGTGTCTTTAACATTTTTAACACCGGTAGTCATTGAATGTGGTGTGAATAGGGAGAGCGAGGGATGAAGCATACACACACTCACGAGGAAAGCACTCTAGAGGAATCATGACTATCTCTACTGACTTAGTTATTGTACAACTCATTTCCTTGAATTCATTTCATCATCGTGCTGTGGGGTTCTTCACTATTTGAGCTTTGAGGTCGTGACGTTTAGTCGCTTTATCATTCTGCCCTTTATTCTTTTCATGTGTGTTCTCTTGGGGACAAGCAAACGCTTAGGTGTGGGGATGTTTGATAAACGCCTAAATGTATGTATTTTATATGTATTAATCTTGTATCATTTGTGAATATGTTAACGAATTGATGCCCGTTTTATGTCTAAATTGGTTATTTCGGTGTTGCAGGTCTTAAATGAGTCGAACGATGCTCAAAAATGTAAATCGGATGAATTCGACACCAAAAACGGCATTTTTGGGGTCCCAGCACTGTAGCGGTATTGTAGCAGGTCATTGTTCTTGCTGCGGGCATTTGGCTGTGAGTTTCACGGGCTCCATGCGCCCGCATGGGTGCCCGTGAGGTTTGCTGGAAATTCTCAATACTGCTATCGTAGCAAAAATATCGTAGCAAAAAAACACCGTGAGTGAGCAATCGTGAGCACCGCATGTTTTTCGGCATTTGGTTGTGAGCTTCACGGGCTCCATGCGCCCGCATGGACTGACGGGATATAAATGAAACCGATTTTTCTAGGGCAAAGGGAGGAGTTTTTGGGAGAGTTCTTGGAGCCAATTTTCACCAGTCTTTAGGAGGCAAGATCACACTTTTTGGAGATGGGAAATCAAAGGGAGAAGCTCGGTTTTGGCTAGATCTTCATCGATCTCTTCTTTGGGAGTTTGTAGACGACGAGGGAAGCTGCCCCCATCACGGGGTCCGTGGAAGCATTTCCACCTAGCTTGGCTTGTCTTTCTACTTCTATTGTTTGAGGGAGTTTTCTTATGCCATTTGTAGTTGTTTTCATGGACTTGTTGCTTGTATTTGTTTGCATGGATTTAGTAGATCCTAAGGTCACTCGGATACCGTGAACCTTGGGGTGAACTTGTGTATTTGGATGATTTAATTTTTGTCTATTGCAATTGTTGTGTATTTGTGATTCATTCTTGGTGCATTTTGATGTGTTGCTTACATGAGAACTCTAGAAACCAACCTGCTAGGTTGTACTTGGTAGCGTGACCATCGCCCTTGTACTAGACACACCAAGTTTGAAGGGATTCATGTACGAATCGCCGTGACCATCGGGTATTCTGCACTCTCCACCATTAGGCTAGACCAAGTTGTGTTCCGCCCTAATTAGGATTTCCACTTGTTAATGCAATCGTATGAGGATTTGATCGAAGAAATTCGTGGTCATACTTATACTCGGATTAGGGTTAATTGTCGTGGACCATCGGATTGATCTAATTTAGGAAATCTCTAGGTCCAAACCTTCAATTGCATGACATTCTTTAGCATCCTTTTGCACTTTAGTAGCCCCTAGGGAATCCGCGATCCGTGACCATTTCTTTCCCCGATTTTTATACCCCTACCTTATCATAGACTCCATTTGTAGTTCTTTTATTTCAAGTAATAGATTAGAGAAACCCTTCGAATCATTCGGCTAGACAATACGCAAAGAGGAAGTAAGAGTAGATTCTTGGGCCCGTGGAATACGACCTCTCGTGCTCGCACGTGGGGTATTACTTGATCGACTCCATGCACTCCGGATCGCTCACCAATTTGTTTTTCCTAAACCACCCAAATCTTATAATTATATGTAAAACAAATTTGTCTCAACCTCAATCGGTGAGAGAGATAATCATCCCATCAATCATGATATTAATGTATTATTAATCTCAATACCATTTTTATTTGCCAGACTTTTCTTTGTGTGAGTGAGTGTGTACGATGTAACAAAATATATGCATTAGATAGTTTAGATGTAGATGAATCACATTAATAATTATGTATGCGATGTTATATTTGATTTAAAGGATCTAATTAGAGTAGTTTACAATTTAACTTAGATCTTAATTATCAAAATTAAATATGTGGGTTAAAATAATAATGTGTAGAATGTCTAGGGCAAAATTGTGAAGTCTATGATAGGCAGATTTGTAATTAAGCTCATAAATTTTCTTATAAATAAAGTGTGATCCTAACAACTCAGATTCAAAATTACAGTTTTCTCTTATTAGAGTTTTTATCTTGCCTGTTTGCATTTATGGATTCAAATGCAAGTATGCTCCCACTATCTTTTTTTGTTATCAAACAATTTTCAACTAGAAGATCTAGGCTTTTAATTATAGGGATTATTCTCTTTAAGTTTAATTAATTTGTAGCAAAGTGATTTTTACTTTGGAATTGTTTTTGAACCCATTATGATTAGGGACTTTATTCATTATTTTGAATTTTCATTAATGAAAAACCTAAGTCTAAACTCTAATCATTCAAATTGAGGGAACATGATAAAAAGCGGTTTCATTTTTATTTGTGTATTTAATGATCTAATATTAAAAAGAAAAACACTAAGGAAACTTTAATGGGAGTATAATTAGTGTTTATAATAATATTGGACTCACTCAGTTGTTATCATAATGATATTCATTATATATGTTCTTTAAAATATTGTGATAATGGACTTATATATGATAATATAATATTCAATGGGCTATATCTTCCTCATCATAGAAAGAATTATATATATTTATATATAAACTACTAATATATCAATAAACTTGAGGTACAATAATCACAGTTAAATAATATAGGAGCCTATGATCTATTTATTACAAGGTACTTGTCCTCAAGAAAAGAAGTGTAATTGGACCCTTTTAAGAGATAGAGAAATATCCGGACCGAGTGGGTTTTCGATAAGTGCTTGTGTATAAGTAGTCACTAGTATATTTTTCTTACATTGAGCATCACTTTTATCGATTTTTATAATTCGATCTATGTGTATTTGTGTTCTTTTGTGCATTTAGGGTCGTGGAAACAAGTTTGGAAGAAATGAAGCAAAAGTAGATCGTGGAGGCGATTGTTGATGAAATTCTTGGACCCGAACAGATTAAGGCATAAGTTGTGCTCATAGACATGTGGGTGTGCCAACCTCCAAAATGCTCAAGTGAATACACAAATTGGAGAGGCACAAAGGCAGTTACACTCATATGTTCCGACTTGTGCAATATTATCAAGAGCTTCGTCAATGTGTTTGAAAGCAAGACGTGACGTGATCTACAGCATAGATGTGTGCCCAATCATACGGCCTCGATGAAGAAAGTGAAATTTCAGAGTATTTTTGGTGAAGTATTGTAGCGAGTTCATCGTAGCAAAACCAATGTAGTGATTACTATTCATAGCTCATAGAAATGGAGACTTGAAATCCACAAGGCCGTGTGGAAATTTCACGCGGTGTGGATGCCCGATTTCAGCCCTATAAATACCACTTTGAGAGTTTTATTTTGGGGATCTTCTTCCTATCTTTGTCCATCTTCCGAGGCTGAGCACGGTTAATGTTTGAGAGAGGCTCTTGCTGGGTTTTTAAGAGCGGTTCTATGGCATTCGACGATCGATTCCCTTTGGAGGAGAGCTATTAGGAAGCTTTTGTTGGCATCGATTCTCGCAAGGTAGGCCTTAAGCTTGACAAAGGAGTCCTTGGAAGACAAAGGCGTGCTCCTCAAGACCATCGATATCGGATGACAAGGGGTTTTTCTATGGATTACTTGCACTTACTTTTGATTTAATTGTTAATTTTTGTATTGCTCCATGGAGAGCTAAACCCCTAATATGGGTGCTTTAGACTTTTTAAACCCTAGGATGATTTTGTTTCATTAACT
>NC_052476.1:11638120-11828017 GCF_009730915.1 Dioscorea cayenensis subsp. rotundata | reverse complement strand
TAGGTAGCGTTTGGTTGGATGTAATTACGAGATGCGTTGGATTTAGGGTTACTGATATGTAGCTGAAAATACTAGATTTTTCATACGATCGCGATCAAATCTTGTGTTTGGTTGGATGTAACTGGAATTACTGTATTATAAAATTTTATGTTTGTTTGGAAGGATTTGTAAATCTGGAATTAAAAAACACATGTTTGGTTTGATGTATTTTGGGGTATGGTTACTCATGGTAAGATTACCCCCATACTTTATTATTTATCAATTTATAATGATATATTAATTATTAATTATTTACTAATTATTACTTTAGTATTTAATTTATTTTTATTATATATTATTATATTTAAAAAATTTGCCCCATGTTGCTTAATTTTTTTAATTTGTATTATTAACTAATTATTATATTTATTCACTTATTCTAATACATTTTTTTTTAAATTTCCATTTATTATTCACTTTATTAATTTGTTATTATTAACTAATTATTACTTTGGTATTTAATTTATTTTTGTTATTTATTATTATATCTAAAAAATTTGCCCCATGTTACAATTTTTTTTTAATTTTTATTATTAACTAATTATTATATTTATTCACTTATTCTAATACAATTTTTAAAATTTCCATTTATTATTCACTTTATTAATTTTTTATTATTAGCTAATTATTACTTTGGTATTTAATTTATTTTTGTTATTTATTATTATATCTAAAAAATTTGCCCATGTTACGAATTAATTTTTATTATTAACTAATTATTATATTTAATCACTTATTGTAATATATTTTTTAAAAAAATTACCATTTATTATTCAATTTATTAACTTGTTATTATTAACTAATTATTGTTTTGATATTTAATTTATTTTTATTATTTATTATTATATCTAAAAAATTTGCCATTTATTATTAACTTTATTAACTTTTTTTGTACTAGCTTCACATAACATATGAAATTACACAACTTAAACCTTAGGGATCATGTTGTTGTTGTTGTTGCAATATAGGAACATAACATATAAAACCATTACATTTATCTAGTGCTTCAAAGTTTGCACAAAACCATTTACATATATCTAGTGCTTCAAAGTTTGCACAAAGCCATTACATCAAAGTTTCCACAAAAACATTACATATATCTAGTGCTTTAGAGTTTGCACAAAACCATTGCATCAAAGTTTCCACAAAACCATTACATATATCTAGTGCTTCAATGTTTGCACAAAACCATTACATATACCTAGTGCTTGAAAGTTTGCATAAAACTAATACATAATAGCCACTTCAAACCTTGAAATAACAAAGGTAGATGGTTTCTCACATAGGTTTCTTAGGATACAAGGAACAACCTGCACATATGAAAATTTTCAGATTTTATTTTCATGAGCTAATTATTGAAAATAACATATAAATAATGACATGAATATAATTACTTACCTCTTATATTCTTCATGGTTTCACAACTAAATCTTCAATATGTTCCATAGTCTGCAACACCCTATTAAAAAAAATAATAATAAAAAGATTACTATAAGATACTAGACATATAATAATATGATAATACACATACAAAACAACCTATGTGGGCCTTCTTAAAAATTCTCCTTGACTATGAATTGATTCAAAGAAATCTTCCGCCCAATACTTCCTTAATTCTTCATCTTTTGCCAAGAAACCCATAGCTCTACTATCGTAGGCCATTAACCAATCATAAGCCTTATTGATATCCCGACCAGAGTACCCATATGCTTTCAGTTTCATACATTCACCAATTAATTCCTTCGCGAAATCTAAATCCCTAGTAGACTTCTTTTCACCCAATGCCTTCTTAATGGTGTTATTCATCTCTTGTATTGTTTTAACTTCGGAGACCATTTTCCGTTTTCCCTTTTCTTTTCTTGATTGGGTGGAAGACGCTCCCCTGAGTTCAGTACTCTCTGATTGATTGTGGATGGGTGGTGGTGTATACATATGGCAATCAGTATCCTCAAAAAACATATCATCCAAGCCATCAGTTTGAGATGGACGGCGGGAATCGACATTATCATCCATATGTGTACCAATATCATCTCCAAATTGAACAGCATGGTGTCCAGTTGCTTGATCGTTGCCGTAAATAATCTCGAGCAAGTCATGATCCTCAATTGGTTTGTTTAAATATGGCTCGTCCTGTGGATGAGCCTAAGATATAGAAACAAGTCAGGTGATAGTTTAAATAAATATCATTTCATTCAGTATCAATAATTCAACAATATAAATAGAAATAAATAAAAACATAAATTAATACCTGTACATAGTTCCTGAATTCTGATTCTCCCATAATAATCATCTTTAGTCTATTATCCCATCCCATTCCACTTAACTCTTTCAGTTTTTTAATTCTTGCCCATCGTTTGCGAATTGTTCTCAAGTGGTTAGTTACATTTGCTTCAGTAACCTTAACTCCAAACTCATTCTTTATTGCAATAACTGCAGCATGGAATGCTTGGGGTTTGAATCCCTTATCGACTTTGAAGCCTTGCTCCACTTGAGATGTCATGAATCTTATGAAAAATCGGCTTTCAGCAGTGGTCCATCTTTTATTACAACCAGTTCTTTTAGTGGGTGTTCTCATTGAAGACATTTGGCTATCTTCAGACATCCCTATATTGTCCATCCTGTTATTGGCACATATACAAGTAATTTTTAAGTAATAGCTGATTTTTCCTCCAAATAAATGTTATGGCTAATGTAAGGAAGTTTCATAATAAGCATATGATAAATTATAACGATTATAAATTTGTTTCATAGAAGCAAAAAAATAAATCAAGTAGAAGGCATAACATGAAACAAATAAGCAAAAAGTAACATCATTGGTCCTCTTCTTGGGCCCATATAGAAGCAAAAAGTAACATCATAGAAGCAAAAAGTAGAAGGCATAACATGAGTCATTATTTACTAATTAGCCCACATATCACATGCAATCCGTTCTCGACGTGCCACCCATTCTTGGGCCTCTTCCCTTTGTTCTCTTATGTTACGTTCTGATTGTGGCTGTTGGGGTATCCATTCTTCCTCAGAAGGTATTAAAATATCTTCTCCTCCACTTATAATATAATTATGCAAAATGCATGCGGCCAAAACTAATTCAGCTTGAGTTTTAAATGGAAAGAATGGTCTTGATGATATAACTTTGAAGCGTCCCTTAAGAGAACCAAAAAGCTCGTTCAATAGTGGTACGAGCTGATGAGTGACGAAGGTTGAAAAGTTCTTTATGGTTTGTTGGTGTTCGTGAGCCAAACTCTTTGAGATGGTATCTAACACCCCTATAGGGGGATATAAATCCCGGTCTCGTTGCGTATCCAGCATCAACCAAGTAATATTTCCCTAAAAAAAAGGAAAAATGATGGTTAACAAGATTATAATGTTTAGGTTGTTCTTGCATTCTAAACTATTTGATAATAATCTAAACAAATAGATACCTTCAGGGACTAAGAGGCCATTTGGTCTCTCGAGTGCATCACGTAATACTAGAGCATCTTGTGCTGAACCTTCCCATCCAGCAAGAACATATGTAAAACGTAAGTCAAAGTCAACAGCAGCAAGAACATTTTGTGTGGGATATGGTTTTCGCCCACGAAATGCTGCAACTTCAGATGCTGGAACAGAAGCATGGATATGGGTTCCGTCTAAAGCTCCAATACAATCCTATCATTAACAAATTATAACTAAGAATTGGTTATAGGGTAATAAATCTATTTGAGTAAAAAGTTATCTACTACCTTGAAATAAGGATATAGTGTGGATCTTGATGCTATATACGATGGAGTTTGTGTACTAGGTGGAAGCACATATTCATCACGCAATTGACCAATTGCGTATAGAAACATGATTGAAATACCTGCTAACAGTCTCACTTGATCTGAGGAAGTTGTGTGCGATGACACGGTTACGTTGATTATGTCCTATGGTGTGGAGGAACATCAATAATTGCTCTTCTATGGTGATGTGCAATGTGTCTCTCAGAAGATTTTTTCGTCTCATTATCAAGCAAAGATTGAAGAATGATGATTTATTCATACGGACCATGTTGATACTCGTTGTGTCATTTCCATCAATTAGTCTCGACAAATATTTTTCTCTAATCTCCGATCGAGCACGAGGAGGTTCTCTAGAAATTCTACGACGTTTACTACGCAAAAGTAATGTGATGGCAAAAGCTGCAGCAAGAATTGTAATGCGGGTAGCATTAAAGTTATCCTCTTTACCATGTCCATCCATCTACAAGTTAGAAAAAAAAAAAAAGTAGTTCAAGATATTGTTTGTTTTAAATAGAGATACATAGAGTAAAAATGGCATAGATGAATAATCTCAAATTGGTTGCTTGTGCAGATTAAATTAATATATATATATATATATATACATTGTCAAATTCATAAATATATGTATTGATTGTTGTAAACAAAATCATGATGAGATATTACTAAGGTTGTATTTTACTAAAGTCTGTGAGCCCATAAATTTGCACTGTCCATGTAACATATAAAGAATATTTTCCTTGATTAAATTACATAACTATTATATATATACATACACACAAAGAGTTGGTAATTCAACATGGACCTGTGAAATGTGCAGATTGAACAAAGAATAATAATAATTAAAAAATCAACAGCATACACATAAATGTCATCAATATCATCTTGTCATGATTAAGGCAACCAGGGGAAAATGTCATTTGATTGCTATAAATAATAGCAATGTAAGCTGATAAAATCATATTATAGAAGGGAAACAATCATAAATATTGTAACAGTCAGATTCTTTATGTGTTAACTTAATATCACTTCATATTATTCCTTGACAGGATTTTGGAATCAAATACAACATGAAAAATGGTGGACTTGCTCCTGAGGGGATTACTGATAAAATATATGAGAATACCAAAACAATTAAGGAGTATTTGATTGCTGATCCCCAGATATACACTAATTTATTTAACTTAAACTTGTAAATTTTCTACTTACACTGAGTGCTTATTACTTACTGTTTGTTTTGACAGGTAGATATTTCTACTATAGGTGTAACCAGCTTTACTGGACCTGAAGGACATTTTGATGTTGATGTTTTTGATTCAACAATTGACTATGTGAAACTAATGAAGTAAGAAACCTTCATTCAATTAGCTGATGTTTTAAGAATTTTTGTTATCATTCTTGGGAGTTGGGACTATGCATTGTTTTTCAAATCTCAGAAATGGAACATGAATGCTCATATTGACACCAAAAATTAAAAGGACAATGGATGCTGATTTTTTCTTGGTTCCACAATATCTTGACAAATTTTGACGTGTTAGGCTATTAATTTTATATTTGTAAAAGCTTTGCTTTTTAAATTTAGTTAATCTCCTTTCTGTCTGAGGTCAATTGTTGATTTTGAGTCCATTCAAAGGCTGTGCACATCGCCAAAATTTTCATTTTGGTATGTAACTTGTACACAGTTTGCTTTCATTAGTATACCCTCTATGCATAACAAATCACCGTTCTCACCATTATTCACATGTATATATTTTTTAGTTATGATGCTCTTCATGGAGTTGCTGGGATTTATGTAACGTGGATTTTTGTTGAAGAGCTTGGTGCAGATGAAAGTTCATTAATAAATTGTATTCCTAAGGTGTCTTACAAATAATATAATGTCTTCAGTGTTTTTATATTATAGAAGGGAAACAAACATAAATATTATAAGGCTGGTTAACAACAAAAGAAAACACACAACTTTGGCCATTAAAAAAAAAACATGAGCATAAATCAATACCAAAATAATAACCCACAATACCCATGATACTCAAAAGAAGAAAAAGAAAAATGACTCACTGATCTCACGTCCTCCTCCTCACCTCTATCTAGTGCTTGAAACACAGTTATCAAAGCAAAGGAACAGAAAACCCTAGATTAAAGACAAAAGCCATTCAAAGGAGATGAAAGAAGGGAAGGCGGCAAGAAACCTGTTGAGCAGGAAGGTAGGCGAGGAGGAAGGTGTGGAGGTTGATGGCGAGGAGGAAGGTGTGGAGGTTGATGGTGAGGGCACGCTCCTTGATTGAGGACTTGAGGTTACGACGAGATTATGGCAAGGTTACAAGCAGATATGGAAATTGATAAGGATTGCGCTGCGTTGGCGTTCGAGATGCGTCGTCATCGGGGCTGCATCACCGTCGGGGGTGCGATGACATTGGGGCTGCATCTGCGTTGAAGAAATTCTGAAAGTTGAACTCACCGTCACCCCCCTTCGTCAAAGAAATCATGAATCCCTCACGTGCTGATCACGTGAGGGATTTTAACAAAAGCAAAACTATGGATTTTGTTTTACGGTCAGAATGACCGTAAAACAAAATCCCTTTGTTATGGGATTTAAGAATCCCACGAAAACCAAATTACCCTCAAACAAACATTTGAAATTCAAATCCCAAGAATTTTGAGTTACATGGATATCTAAATTCCATGAAACAAACAGACCCTTAGAGATTTCTCCACCAAGACCTTATAGGGGACTAGTATCGGTGATCTAGAGGCAAGGACGGATTATCTTTGGATTTTCATAACTTAATTAACTCGGTGTAGGAACACTTTGTGAATCTTGTGCTTAATGTTTGAATCCTAGGAGAAGCATTGCTCAAATACCTCATTTTCATTGATTGAGACTTCCCTTGCTTTTACTCTTGCTTACTTGTTCGTGACATTCATCTTTTCATGAATTAGTTCATCACATCAAACTCTTGAGCATTTAACTAGATAACATAGAAGTAGCTATTACTAGTAGTCCTGTTCCCTGTAGATTTGACTACCCGACTTAGTGTGTATACTTTATTACTTGAGCAACCCATGCACTTATGGACATACGCAAGGGATGTGTCAAAGGTGATATAAAAAATAAAAAAGAAAAACCTACCCCTTTTGAGTTGTGAAGTTACTCTTGAAAAGTGGAACACTTGTATGCCCTAACGAGAGAAAGAGCTACCTTATAAGGACGTGTGAAAGTGATAAGTGCTTGTGTGATAAGAGTGCGAAGTGTTCTTTCCTTATGATTAGCATTACTTTTATTAGGTTTTAGCGCTAATATGTGTGCATTTATGTTACTTTCATGCATATAGGGTTGTGAAACCGAATGTTAGAGAAAGAAACCAATGTAGATCATGAATGTACCATTTGGAGGAAATCTTGAGAATGATCAAACGCGAAGACATAAGTCGGATTCAAGATGCGAGAATGTGTGCCAACCTCCTCATATCCAAGTTAGCACAATGATTTGGAGGGCCACAAAGGTAGTCACATTCAAGTATTCTAGCTTGTGCATGTATAGCAAGATCTCCACCAATGTAGCCGTTTATTGAAGAAGCAAAGCGATTTACGACGTAATCGTGTGCCCGTTTATGTTACCTCGATGAGAACATGGATTCGGAGTATTTCGGGCTGGTATTGTAGCAAACACTATAGCAATTCATTGTAGCAGGTACTGTTTATAGCCGGTCGAGAAAAGTGATTTCCAGAGAATCTACACGGGTCGTGTGGAAATTTCACACGCCTGTGCGTTAACTCCACAGGCCCGTGCGGTGAATCTACAGGGGAGTGTGGATTCCCGATTCCAGCCCTATTTAAGGCCGATTTCAGACTCGATTTCAGCATTCTTTTCTCCATCTTTTCCCTAACTTGAGAGAGGGTGGCGGCTAGGGTTTTGAGAGGTATTGGCTAGGGATTGGGAGAGGTTCTACGGCTCTGACATCGTGCTCCATTTGGAAAAAAGTTAGTGGGAGAGCTTTCGTCGGCACCGATCCGGCGAGGTATATCCTAGGCCGAACAAAGAGACCCTTGGACGAGTAAAGGCTTCTCCACAAGACCATCGTCATGACTGTCGAGGGGGTTTTCTATGGATTACTTGTTTTTACATTCATTTTTATTGATTGTAACTAGCTCCATGGAGAGCTAAACCCCCTAGTTGGTACTTGGATTTGTGAACCCTAGGATGTATATGTTTCATTAAACCTTTTTATTATGCTTTCATTAACTGATATTTTATTTGAGTTCCAATCTTGAATGCTTGATTGATTGAATGCTCCCATAGAGTGATACTAGGGTGAGAGTTCACCATGGTAACCCTTGTGAGTGAGTGACACACCACGAGAGTTAGACAAAGCTAGATTGGAGAGGGTTGAGTCGAGAGGTAGCGGAGCGTCCCCTTTCTCCTCCGGTGTGATTTATCCTACCTCCATTTCCTCGAGTTCTTTGCTGTCATAGTAGAGTGAATAGGCTAAGGGATGACCTTCCACTGGGGCTTAGTTACAGAGGCAACGGAGTGAAGTATTGAAGTGATTTTAGCACCTAGGGCTTAATTGTGATTAGGGACCTTCCACCTGCACCAAAGGGTTAGGTCTACATCTAGGAAGAGCATTTATCACTTGGAATCCCTATAACTCATTGCGATTTTATACGAGTGCGAGGTTGAGAGATTATTGAATTTCTCCTCCGGGACATGTATAGAGTTAGGAATTGTTGGCCTTAGATTTGGGACCATGTATTGAAGGATCTCTATGACTCATTAATGCATTAGTTATAAAGCATAATAGAGGGATTAGCACTTGAAATGATTGTCCTAGGCGGAATAATATCCGGATACCCCATTTATGTCGATTGTCTTACCTCCCCTTTACTTGTGCTCTTTTTTTTGTCTCTTTTACTTTTGTTAAATTACAACTAGTCACACAACTATTATTCACTTTTCACTTAGTTAAAAAACAATTTAAGTGTTTTTATTCCCTACTCCCAGTGGATACGATACCCACTCATATGAGATTTATTACTTTGACAAACTCGTGCATTTGCGAGACATACGTAAGGGGCATTGTCAAGTTTTTGGCGTCGTTGCCGGGGAGTAGGCGTTTGGAGATACTTTGCACTTTATTTTCTTAGCTATTCATTCATTCATTCTATTTCACATCTTATTGTCCTATCATCATTCTGATTTGTTTTCTTTCTTTGGATGCAGCTCCAGGTTATGACTCGAGGGAACCTTTCGATATTGATTGAAGGAGATCCTGAAGTTGAACATACACTCAGAAGAATGGGAAAAGAACCTGCACAAGAACCATTCAATCAAGCTAAAATAGAAGTTGAAGGGTCAGATAATATGGCAGAATAGAATGAGCAACAGAGGACACTTTGTGATTATGCTAGACCCTCAGTTTTGGGCATACAATCGAGCATTATGCGACCCCCGATTACAGCTCTGAATTTTGAGCTTAAACCGACATTCATCCAAATGATTCAGTAGTTAGGGCAGTTCAATGGTTTTGCCGATGAGGATCTAAACAACCATATAGAGAACTTCTTGGAAGTTTGTGATATCCTGAAGATTAACGGTGTATCGGATGATGCTATTAGATTGAGGGCTTTCCCATTTTCTCTCAAGGAAAGAGCCAAGCAGTGGTTACATTCCTTGCCCAAGGCCCCATCACGACTTGGAACGAGATGGTCGAAGCTTTTCTTGCTATATACTTTCCTCCAGAGAAGTCGGCCAAGCTTCGCAATGAGATATCGTCGTTTGTGCAAATGGAGTTAGAGTCATTGTTTGAGACATGGGAGCGCTTCAAGGATCTTTTGCGGAGGTGCCCACAGAACAAATTTCCAGTTGATGATTATTCAGACTTTCTACAATGGGTTGAATCGAGTACAAGGTAGTTGTTAGATGCCGCCGCCAGAGGTACAATGGGGAGTAAAACCCCGGAAGAAGCCCGATAGTTAGTGGAAGACATAGCCATGAACAGTTATCAGTGGAATGCGCGGGAAAGGAAAAAGGTGGCTGGACTCCATGAAATAGATGCAGTAACTTCATTGGCGGCTCAATTAGAATTGTTGACTAAGAAGTTAGACCTTCTAACTTCTAATAGAGTGGCGGCCATGACTACTTGCACTGGGTGTGATGTAGGACATGCTCCCTCCGATTGCCCAATCTCTATTGGTGATGCATCTTCATTGGAGAAAGTCAATTTTGTGGGTAATGCAATGAGCAACCAAGGGAATCCATATAGCAACACCTACAATCTAGGTTGGAAGAGTCATCCCAATTTTTCATGGAGCAACTAAGGACCACAAAAGGCCATGCCACCAACGGGTTTCCAACAACAACAAGACCCAAACATGGAGAACCAAGTTTCAGGCTTGGAAACCCGAATGACTGATTTAGAGAAGGCCTTGACTAGGTTTGAGCAATCGTCAGATACAAGGTTTCAATCAGTTAAGGCTACACTTTGCAACCACACCGCTTCTTTGCACAATCTTGAGATAGTGGGGCAAATTGCAAAGTCTTTATCGGAAAGACCACAAGGAAGCTTACCAAGTAAAACTGAAACCAATCCTAGAGAGCATGTGAAGGTGATCACTTTGCGAAGTGGTCGTGAGGTTGAGGGTAGGCTTCCGAGTGAGAAGCCCAATGTAGACGCACCCGAGGTCATAGAGGTTGAGGAGGGAGCAAGCAAAAAGAAGGAGGTGGCACCCCCACCTTTCAAGTCAATAATCCCTTATCCCTATAGATTGAAGAATGACCAAGGGGATAAACAGTACAAGAAGTTCTTGAGTTTGTTTAACCAACTCCACATCAACATTCCTTTTGTTGAGGCATTGTCCCAAATGCCTAAGTATGTAAAATTCTTGAAGGACTTGTTGACCAACAAGAGAAGTTGGAGGAGAGTGCTTCAGTGATCTTAGATGCTTCTTGTTCAGCAGTTTTGCAAAAGAATATGCTGAACAAGAAGAAAGACCCGGGAAGTTTCATCATACCGTGCAACATTGGCAATTTGGGTGAAGAAATGCCATTGGCAAACTCAGGGGCCAGTATCAACGTCATGCCATATTCTTTCTTTCAGAAGCTAGGCTTGGGAGAGCCTAGGCCCACTCAGATGACATTGCAATTGGCGGACCGAACGATGAGACATCCGCGGGGCATCATTGAAGGCGTGCTTGTTAAGGTGGACAAGTACATTTTTCCCATTGACTTTGTAGTGTTGGATGTTGATGAGGATGCGGATGTTCCTTAGATACTTGGGAGGCCATTCTTGCGCACTTCTAAGGCATTAATTGACATGGACGGCGGGGAGCTGACACTGATGGTTGGAGATGATAAGCTCACATACCGTCTCACCGAAGCCATGCGGCATTCTCTCGACTTCGTTGATACTTTGTATTTTCTAGACACTACTGATGAGATTGTTGATGAATAAATGCAGGAAATGTTTAACCCGGACCCATATGAAGGTTTATTCGACCAAGAGGTGGACAATGAAAAAGTGATGATGCTTGGTCCAACGGAAGAAGTGCCCTCTACTCAGAGAATCATGAAGAAGGTGCTCCGGAAGATGAAGAGGGACAAGGAGACACCACCGGAAAGTGCCCCAAGGCTGTTGGGGAGGTGTGTAAACCGAATAAGTTTGATGAACCTCTACTAGGTGGTACCAAGCCCGATAATTCCCCCTCTACCTTCAAGAGACTTTGCTCATCATGCTTTCAAGCTATGGGTAAGAGGGCAACCTTCATCTATGAACCCCCGTGAGGTAAGGCAAGGTACGTCAAGCTTAGTGACGTTAAACAAGCGCTTTTTGGGAGGCAACCCAAGTGTTTACTATTTTCTTAGTTGTTAGCATAGTGTTTGCATGAATAAAGTGTTGAGTGTTGGTATCTTGATTTTTAGTTGTTTTTGCTGTGATTTTATTGTGGAGCCTTAATGTCATCGTGTTTTTCATGTGGATTTGGCAAAGTTTTGGTCGCTCGAGCTAGTTTCTCAAGTTTTTCGCTGGTGTATTTTGCATAATAGAGCAGACTCTAAGTGTGTATACATGTTCAAAAATTTTCTGTAGAGCCTGCAGTGTTTTCTAAGGCATTTAGGGAAAACGCACGGGTGTGGAAATTCCGCACGCCCATGGATTTGCATAGCGAGCTCGTGCAGAGAAGACACAGGGGCGTAGATGCGCCATTTGTGAGCGACCTTGTGACTTCCGTACGCCCGTGGGTAATTTCCACACGGGCGTGTATTTTCTTCCAGAGACTTAGCAATTTATCCCAAGAGCACACAGGGGCGTGGACTCACCCCTGTGGATGAACCTGTGACAAACGCACGGGCGTGGGTACTTCCCGCACGCCCGTGTGGATTTCTGCAGAAGAGCACTCCTCCATCCCGAGAAGACACAGGGGCGTATGCTTGCCCCTATGAGTTGGACCTGTGAATGTCCACGCCCGTACGGAATTTCTGCACGGGTGTGCGAAACACTTAGTGATTTTTCTCAGTTGTACAGAGAAGCCACAAGGGCGAGCGGCTGCTCCTGTGGGTCGGGCGCACGGGCGTGGATATTTTTTGCACGCCCATGTGGATGCTTTTAGAGACATAGAGTGGCATCCAGAGAGCGCACAGGGGCATGCGTTTGCCCTTGTGAGTCTCTCTGGTAGAGGCGCATAGGCGTGGGCAGAATTCCAAGAGACACGAGTTTTTTTAAAAATCTTCTTGAATTCTCTTCTCCTTCACTTCCAATCACTTAAAAAACCACTCTTGATCAATTTCCCGACCTCTCACCGCTGTTTTAGAGGCATTTCCAGTCAATTTCTACGCTGAATTCGAGGTTTTTATACCCATTTTATAGGTAAATCTTTTAATCTCTCTCATTCGCCAATCCTTGTTTTTAGTGGATTAAAAGTCTTGAGTTGCAACAACTTTCACTTTATAATGGTTTATGCATGTTTAAAAAGCGTTTAACCGTGGTTTAAAGTTGTGTTTTTGGAGAATTTATGTGCAACCGTGCGGTTTTCACGCCACGTGGATCCGCACGGGCGTGTGGAAATTCCACACGACCATGCGGATTTTTGTAGTCCTGCTCAATGATATTGTTTGATCGATTTGCGTTGAAATTTTACAGATCATGGCACCTTGGTCAAAGAAGCAAGCTGACAAGCGTCCACGTGAGCCTTCATCTGACTCGGATCATGTAGCATTCACTATTCCCGAGCATCAGATGTGATTTGAGCGGCTGTCGAGGCTCAGATTCGGTTAGAGCATCAAGCTGACAAGCGCATGTTTTAACCATCCCGAGCATGTGATCGCTTTGAGAGGATCGAGAGTGCGGTGGGGGTACTACGGAGTTCATGGCACGTTTTGCTGAGGTTTGTACTATACAGGTCTCACAGTATACAGAGTTCATGGCACATTTTGATATGCTGCAGCAGATCCTTGAGCGACACGTTGCCTCATCATTTATTCTGAGACCTCGGACACCCCCGACATCTCTGGTGCCCCTCATCACCTACTCCAGCATCACCTGATCCACCTGCACCTTTTGAGTACCCAGCAGCAGTAGCGGCAGAGCCGACATCTGGCGACATTGACACTTGACTCCGCTTTTCATTTCTTTACTTCTGCATTTTATTTTGGACTTGTATACTCAGAAACGACTTTCCTTCTGAGTTTATTTTCATTTTGTTGTCTCGAGTTGTATTCATTGCCTTATCTTTTATATACTCGAGTTGTTTTTGTTTTATTGAGCTTCACTGAACCCCCTCGTGTATGCGTGCAGATGGTCTTGTCAGTATGGGATTTAAGAGCTTGTCATGGACACGGCTAGGTGCTTCGGCACTTGGTCGTGTGTGCTTCACAACCCGTTGGAACATCACTCCCAAGGATTTAGCTCAATCAAATACAACACTAGGAGTCAGGGGAGTATTGTTTTGATTGATTCTCCCACATATGTTCTTGATTGATATATATTATGAGTGAGCTTGCATGTGTACATTGGGGACAATGTACAACTTAAGTGTGGGGGGAGTTTCATAGTGCACATATCTTTTATATTAGTTTGATTGTTATACATGCTCACATAGCCAATGGCAGTTCACCTTAGTTGCAATGATTGTATTCTTGAGTTTAGGAGAATTTTTAACATTGAATGTTGTCATGCTCTAGGTTTTACTTGAATTTCTAAGAATTTTTGCCCGATTCACACTTGTTGCACTACTCACTCTTTAAACTCTTTTAGAAACTCAAGTTTGATGTTACAGGGACTAGTTATAGTTGTGTCTTTTGTTAATTTTGAAAAAAAAATGGAAAAAGGAAAAGAAAGAACAAAATAGTTTCATTGTTTAGTTGTGCTTGTTAGGTGGAAAGAGCTACCACCTATGGTGTATGAAGCTACTCTCATAAGTCAGATACTAGTTATGCCCTAATGAGAGAAAGAGCTATCTCATGGGATGAGTGAAAGCTACCACCTCAAAAGTGTGAGAACCACCTTAGCGGCCGCTTTGGAAAGGGCTACCTTAGAGGATGTGTGAAGCTATTACCATCTTTTCAAATTTTCGTTACCTTTTGTAGATAAATAAATCCCTTTTACTTAGAACTTTGAGAAGTATATCTTGGGTTGACTTGAGTGAGTTTACACACTTACACTACTTCGGGTGTGTTGTCCTTTTTGATTCAAGTTTTTAACTAGTGCATTGATTTTTCGTATTAAATGTTGAAACTTCCCTTACTTGTATAATGCTTTCTTTGTATGCTTTGGTGAACCTAAGGCCAAGCACTTCCAATATTTCCTTCATCTATGCCTTAATGTTTTAATTTTTGTTTGAGGACAAGCTAAAGCTTAAGTGTGGGGGAGTGTGACAAGTGCTTGTGTGATAAGAATGCAAAGTGTTCTTTCCTTATGATGAGCATTACTTTTATCAGGTTTTAGCGCTAATATGTGTGCATTTATGTTACTTTCATGCATATAGGGTTGTGAAGCCGAATGTTAGAGAAAGAAGCCAATGTTACTTTCATGCATTTCTAGGAAATCTTGAGAAGGATCAAATGCGAAGACATAAGTCGGGTTAAAGATGCGAGAATGTGTGCCTACCTTCTCGTATTCAAGTTAGCACAATGATTTGGAGGGCCACAAAGGTAGTCACATTCAAGTATTCTGGCTTGTGCATGTATAGCAAGATCTCCACCAATGTAGCCATTTATTGAAGAAGCAAAGAGATTTACGACGTAAACGTGTGCCCATTTACATTACCTCAATGAGAACATGGATTCCGGAGTATTTCGGGCCGGTACTTTAGCAGGTACTGTAGCAAACACTGCAGCAATTCATTGTAGCAGGTACTGTTCACAGCCGGCCAAGGAAAGAGATTTCCAGAGGATCCACACGGGCGTGTGGAAATTTCACAGGCCCGTGCGTTAACTCCATAGGCCCGTGCGGTGAATCTACAGGGACGTGTGGATTCCCGATTCCAGCCCTATTTAAGGTCGATTTCAGCCTCAATTTCAGCATTCTTTTCTCCATCTTTTCCCCAACTTGAGAGAGGGTGGTGGCTAGGGTTTTGAGAGGGATTGGGAGAGTTTCTACGGCTTCGACATCGTGCTCCGTTTGGAAGAAGGTTAGTGGGAGAGCTTTCGTCAGCACCGATCCGGCGAGGTATATCCTAGGCCAGACAAAGAGACCCTTGGACGACTAGAGGCTTCTCCACAAGACCATCGTCATTTCTATCGAGGTTGTTTTCTATGGATTACTTGTTTTTATATTCATTTTTATTGATTGTAACTAGCTCCATGGAGAGCTAAACCTCCTAGTGGGTACTTAGATTTGTGAACCCTAGGATGTATTTGTTTCATTAAACCTTGTTATTATGCTTTCATTAACTGATATTTTATTTGAGTTCCAATCTTGAATGCTTGACTGATTGAATGCTACCTTAGAGTGACACTAGGGTTGAGAGTTCACCATGGTAACCCTTGTGAGTGAGTGACACACCACGAGAGTTAGACAAAGCTAGATTGGAGAGGGTTAAGAGGTTGAGTCGAGAGGTAGCGGAGCATCCCCTTTCCCCTCCGTTGTGATTTATCCTACCTCCATTTCCTCGAGTTCTTTGCGGTCATAATAAAGTGAATGGGCTAAGGGATGACCTTCCGCTGGGGCTTAGTTACAGAGGCAACAGAGTGAAGCGTTGAAGTGATTTTAGCACCTAGGGCTTAATTGTAGCTAGGGACCTTCCACCTGGACCAAAGGGTTAGGTCTACATCTAGGAAGAGGATTTATCACTTGGAATCCCTAGAACTCATTGCGATTCTATACGAGTGCGAGGTTGAGAGATTGTTCAATTTCTTCTCCGGAACATGTATAGAGTTAGGCATGGTTGGCCTTAGATTTGGGACCATGTATTGAAGGATCTCCATGACTTATTAATGCATTAGTTATAAAGCATGATAGAGGGTTTTGCACTTGAAACGATTGTCCTAGGCGGAACAATATACAGGTACCCCATGTATATCTATTGCCTTACCTCCCCTTTACTTGTGCTTTTTTTCTTATCTCTTTTACTTTTGTTACATTACATCTTGTCACACAACTATTATTCACTTTTCTCTTAGTTAAGAAATAATTTAAGTGTTTTTATTCCCTACTCCTTGTGGATACGATACCCACTCATATGTGATTTATTACTTCGACATTCCCGTGCACTTACGGGACATACGCAAGGGGTGTTGTCAGAAAGCTATCATTTTATCATTTTAAAGTTTAGTGCCGCATAAGTGGTCAAAGACCACAATTGTTAGTATCATTGTTGATAAGTGTCTAAATGTATATATTTTTTCTTATATGTATTTTTCTATATCTAGCATGTATTTTCATAGAATTGATGATCGTTTTGTGCTTAATCTCTTGTTATTCACTTTGTAGGACCCAATGAAGCCATAGGGAACTCAAGGAGATGATTTTGGCAAAAACAAGAAGTGAAATCAGAGATGCTACAATGTAGCAGTAAATGCAGCAAATCACTATAGCACCTAAAGAGAGAAAGCCAAGAAAGTCTCAGGATAGTTCATGCGGCTTCCTAAGACCCACATAGCACCTGTTTGGATTTAATCAAAAGAGGAGAATTTGGAGGCTCGATACTGTAGTAGGATTATTGTAGCATAATCACTATAGTTGCATTACAGTAGCAGGATCACTGTAGCACCACCGAGAGAAGAAACTTGGAGAGTTTTGGGAAAACCCATGCAGCCTCCATACGACCTGCATGGTACCCGTATCCATCACGAAGTTATTATGTCAACTCTATATGGCCTCCATACAGCCCCCATACGGCCCGTACGGACTTGGGTGTTATAAAATGGCATCTATAGGGCTAATAAGTGGGTTCTTTGGCCATCGGAAAAAGAGATGGCAAGATCATGATGGCAAAGCATTTTGGAGGCAATTTCTTGAGTCCTTAAGCTTAGGAACTTTGAGGGGAAGCGTCCTCAAGAAGATCCTTCACTGGAATCACGTCGGAGACTTTGGAGACATCCATCCTTATGAAAGGGAGATCTAGGGCTCAAGAGGGGAATCTTTCCTCATCAACATCATCATGATCCACAAGGGAGTTTTGTTATGGTCTATGTGTGTTGTTTTTCATTCATTTGTTGTATTCTTAGATTAATGGCACACTAAATCCCCAAGGCCACCGGATGCCGGTGAACCTTGGGTGTGAACACTTGTAGCTTAGATGATTTATTTGTTTTAATGCATTTTATTGGTTTGTGGTTTAATCTATCATTCTTGCTTGCCTTAAATTACATTATGGAGACCTCCATAATTCTTGTTTGAGTTATACTTTGTAGACGTGGAATGCTCACTCGTACTAGATCTTCGATAGATTAAAAGGGATTTTTGTATCATCATGCCTAGGGATTCGGGTATCGATAGCCCTCTAACCATTAGGGTTAAACATAGGGTTAGGTTTAACCATATTTAGAGATTTCCTGAGCATTTTGCAATCGTAGGAGTATTTGATCTAGAAGAGGTTCCGATCAATACTTATATGGGATTAGGGATTAATCACTAAGGGATTTGGGATTAATCTACTTTAGAACTTTCTCGGCCAAAATCACAATTGCAGCATGTTACTGTTTATCCGGGTGTCATGTTGGCCCCAAGGAGATCCATGTCTGTGGCCTCCTCCTCCCATTATTTTCCTACCCTCATCTTCATATGTTGGCCATCTCATATCATTTTCTTAGTTAGCTATGTTTTCATTTAGTTTACTAAAATTGTGCACCTCAAAGCCTTTTGTGAGGTTAGAAAGTAGGTGAAAAATGAGTAATAGTAGATCCTTGAACCCGAGGAATACAATCCTCGTGCGTGAGTACAAGGTATTGCTTACCGACTTCATACACTTGCAGGACAATCATTAGTTGTGTTTACAAATAATGGATTCTTTGTTAGTAAGGGAGCCTCTTCAATTTGAATCATTCACACACACAAGGAACACTTTAAATAGGGCATACTTATACTTGTGCAATGAATGTTATTGAAGTCTACTAGATGTCATTTTCGATCTACTCTTGAGAATATGCATTTTTAAAAGCTTGAGATTGAGCACTTATCTCTCTTATCGCCTTTTTGTTTGAGGACAAACAAAAGCTCAAGTGGGGAGTTACTTGATAAGTGTTATTTTGTACGTAATTGATATATGTTGCTTAGCACTTAATCGACTATTTTAGTCTTTGTATGTATAAATAACTGGTACATAATTGTTCATTTGTGCCACAGGTTTAATGAAGCACAATAAGAGCCAAGGGGAGCAATTCTAGACTATTTGGTGCTTAAACAGGAAAATAATGGAATACATGGCTAGGGTACATGTCCGTATACTGGCCTATGTAGATCTCGGCAGAAGCATCCATACAAGTACCATGTAAATTGCTTGCAAGCCTCTCTATCATATCTTACCGAGAGGAATACGCCCGTGTAAACCAAGTACACGTTCGTGTATATTTGAATCATAATAGAGCGCATTACAAATAAGAGCACAGGCAGAGGAATGGTTGAATGGGCGTGTAACTGATGAATTGAAGAAGAAGAATTCCTGGGAAATACACGGCTAGAGTTGGAAGAACACGACCTTGTATAGTTGCCTGTGTACATCAAGTTTTAGTGTTTTTGGATCTCTCCTGGAAGTTACACAGGCGAGGTACACGCCCGATACTTGCCAATGTAACGGTTGGGTCTGGCTAGTATAAATAGAAATTTTAAAGAGGTTTTAAGGCATCCAAGTTTTGGTAGATTTTGGGGAGAAAAGTTCTGGAACTCTTTTGCTGTCATTAAAGGATGCTTTAAAGGATTGAAGAAGGAGTTTGAAGGAGTCACCGGAGTGACAATCCATTGGCGACGGTAGCGGCACACATCATCTACAATCACACGACAATGAGAAAGGGGGTTTTCATTACATGTTTAGGGATTTAGGGATTGAGTTTTATCTTGTATTGATGAACATGAGCCCCATGGAGGACTAACTTCCTTGGGTGCTCGGATTGATGTAGCTTGAGACTGCTTTATATTTTGATTGCCTTTTAATGTAGAATCGGCCTTCCGCTTTTGGATTTAACCTTGTCTAATTTGTTGTATTTAAGTATCAAGAGTGGCACTTCCATATTGTTATTGCTTGTGTATTGAGAGATCCTTGCAATTAGAAGATACTTGGTTGAATAGGTATCACTGATGCTCACTAGGGATATTAAGGGTGCCATGTACCTTTCGATTAGAATTTTGGCTGTTAATCTCGATTCTTGATATCGAAGCCCTAGAGCTCATTGTAATTGTATGAGAGTAGGAGTAGGAGAGATTCACTTCATGCCTTAGCATAGGATTAGATACTAGGGAGTCTTGAGAGAGCACTTGGTGTGTTTTTGTTTTCCTTTGTTCTGGCTAACTAAGCTCTATTTTATGTTAAATTGCAATCTCCTTAATCTTTATCATCCCAAGTGAAATCGATCCAAGCATCGCTTTCATTTATTGAGCTCGATTGCTTGTTTCCCTTGTTTAGGCCTTTTACTTGTTTTCATTGTTTATTTTCCTTAATTTGATTTAAATTTCGATCCTTGTTTATCTAGCTAACAAAAATAGGGTTAGTACTAGTACTATCTAGTCTCTTTGGTTTACTTTGCTCTGCATGTATTACTTCGATTAACGCACCCACTTGCGTGCATCTACTTCACGTCGATCAAGTGCATTTCATATCATGTTTTATCTACCTCTAAATTATATTTCTACTCATCTTTTAGCATTCTTTGTTTATATTTGATGCTATTCTGGGTATATTTTGTTTATTGTGCAAAATTCTAGGGTTCAAAGTAATAGGAGTGAAATCATAAGAAAAATCGATAATAGAACTTCATTTTCTAAATGTTCAAGCCAGGTGTGGCCTAAACACGGGCATGCTTCTTTGCCGTGCTTGTTGCTGATTTCAGTAGAGCTGAGCAACGATGCAAGCATGGGTGTGCTTCAGGGCAAGCATAGGCGAAGCACGGGCATGCTTCCTCCCTGTGCATTTCTCTGGATTTCTGAGTTCTCTCCATTCAGACAAGGCACAAGTTCTCTGCCCCTTTCACGGCCATGCTCAGGCTAAGCACGGGCAAAGCATGACCATGCTCTCCCGTGCATTCCTCTGCCTGAACACTTAGCTGATTTTGCCCAAAGTCCTAAGAAGAGCATGGCTTAAGGATGCTCGTGCTTATAACTTCTTGAGCCCGAAAAGTTCCTTTAATTGCCAAGATCTAGGTTTTTCAAAAAGAGTTTGGCACACCCCTTTGCACTTGTGTACCGCAAGTGCATGGGTGTCGAAGTAATAATATACCCAAAGGTAGGGTAATCGAATCCATAGGGAAATGAGAATACTAGTAGTCACTCTTCCTCTATTATCTAGCCTTAATCAAGTTTGATTCAAATATAATTAAACTAAAGAAGAGGAGAAGCAAGAGTTGCAAGGGTAATATAAAATGAGAATACAATCCGGAATGGAATGGATACTTGGGTGATGAATACAATCCAGAATGGAGAATACATATGCCTTTTAGTCATGTTGAGATTAGTCAAAGCAATCCTAAAATACACTAAACATGTTCTCATGGTAACCGGTGACTATTCCCCTAAGAGGCTTTAGTGGTGATCTCTTTCTTCACTGGGCCATCTATGAATGCAATATGTTGTAGGGATTTCGAATGATCAATTAGACTACTAAAAATAGATTAAAAGCTCTTTCTAGACAAGTAACCCCTAATCCTATACAAATCCCGGCAATGATCTCTCTCTTCACTAGGGTTCATATGATTGCCTAACCCTCATGGGAATATGAAGATAAGTGTGACCAAGTCGAAGGGGAGAGGGGATCTCCTCTACCCGAGGTTCTACCCTCTCAATCCTCTCTAACCTTGGTAGGTCTAGCCCTTGTGGGTTTCTCAACTCAACACTAGGTCAACCCTAACACACAATCCAAGCTCTCACTACAAATGGAAGTATGGCATTAACGCACAAGGTTGAAACTCAAATCAACAAGAAGTAGAAAAGCATGAATTATATCAATCAAAATACAACCCTAGGGTTCATACACCCAAGCATCCAACAAGATTTTAGCTCCTTATGGAGCAATGCAATCTGCAACCAATAATGAGCATCAAATACATAAAATAAAACAAGTAAACTTCCTCCAAAACAGTGGTGGAAGCTCCAGCGGTCGGCCCTTCGAACAGCCGAATGATGCTTCGTTCGCAAGGGCTCGTCGGTGCCGAATGACGCTTCCCAATGGCTTGCCAATGATGACAATGATAGTGTAGATGACGGTGAGTGATACCGCAATCTTCCATTAGCCGGATCTATTCTCCAATGAAGCCCTATCCCAAGGCCCTTTTCTTCCTCTCCAAGAAAACCCAAGCTAAAGTCCTAAATTCCCTTGGCAAAATTACTTAAAAAGGGTGAAAATTAGGCAACTCCAGCAATTCGTGATAATAACTCTGCTACAGTAAACTTGCTACAGTAATTCACTACAGTGCTGTACACAAATATGTCTATGAATCATGCCCGTATGAACTCTAATGAATGCGGTTGGTGACGTGATCATCTTCTGTCTGCAATGAACCTATTTTCTGCTCAAGCACCCTGAATTTGCTTAACATTATGAACTTTGCTCTTGCGAGGCCCATGTACACCCTAGCTATGCAAATGAAAGTAAAAGCACAAAATAAGCACATACAACTGGTAAAAGTAATGCTAAAGCTATGTAAAATAATAACTTATAATATGTACAAATAAGCACTTATCAAGCATCCCCCTTACTTAAGCATTTTTTTGTCCTCAAGCAAACTAATCAATGAAAATATGAGAGAAAAATAAGTGCTTGTCCTCTGGTTCACTTGAGTGTAAAAGAATGAAATTCTAAAGTCTAGGAAGGGTCTATTTAACACCAAGATGCAAGACACACTCTAGGAAAAACTCGACTGAAAAAGATGAGTTCAAAAACAAGTGAGGAAAAACTCTAATCATGTCAACCCCTTAAGTCACCCTTTTTACAAAATTACTAAATAAAAGGCAAAGAGAAACTAACAGTGGGTAGTAGTTACACACATCTTCTGAGGTGGCCCTTTCTTTAATGGCCATCAAGGTGTCTTTCACACTTCAGGAGTGGTAGCTCTTTCTTCCCACACAAAACTTAGGGTGGTAGCTTTCACACTTCTTATTAGATAGCTCTTTTCTCATTAGGGCATAGCTAGCATCCGACTGATATGAGTAGCTCCATACGTCATAAGATGTAGCTCTTTCCACCCCTAATTCTCACAAGTTTTTTTTTAAACAAAATTTTCTTTTCTTTTTTACTAACTCTACTGTTTAAAGGGATCGAACGAGTGAGTGAGGTGCCTCCAACAAGCATTTGAACAAAAATCTTCAAAAATTAAAAACGACTAAAGTTATGATGTCCTTAGTGTTCGAAGTCCTTCTAAGTTATAGAATGTCAATCTTAACCCTAAAGTGAACCATCATAGGTTAGATTTAGCAAAAATGTGTAAGAATGAGCATCAAATGTGTATGTCTCAGAACATAAAATGCACAAATAGAACCCTCCCTCTTACTTAAGATGTACATTGTCCCCAATGTACGCATGTAAGCACAAAAATGATATAAATAAAATATGGAACAAGAATGGGGGTGTGCAACTAAAACAATACTCCCCTGACTCCATGATGAAGCATGTTATGGAATCCAAGAAGTGGTGTAGACTTCTTCGGTGGGTGTGCGTGGATGGCCTGGCTGTGTGAAGAACTCACATGGTCCTAAGTGCAACCATGCTCAAGGGGACCTACACAGAATGGAGGAAAGTGCAATAATTTCAAACAAACACAAATAATGCAAAGAGACAAAAACTAGTTCATAGAAAGCATTAAAGAGTAAGTACAAAACAAACACACAAGAACTCCTTAGAAAGAAAATTCCTTTTGGAGTAAACAAGCCACAACACAAAATATAACCAAGCAAACAAAAGAAAGATGGATGCATGAGTAGTGATGCGTCAAGTGTTGGGATCATCTGCTGGCGATACTATAGATGGTGCTGAATTCTCAGACTTCTCCTTCCAAGGCAATTGTTCTAAGCACTTTCCAATCAATAAAGCACCCTTTCTCTATGCTCTGGCATTGCAAATACAAATTCATTTAATGATGCAGCCTCACATGCATGACGGGAGTGCTTGTGAGCTACCCTTTTGGTCCTAGGAGGCATACCTTCACAAAGGAGACAAAAACTAATTAAATTTTAAACTTCAATAAGCCTCATTGCCATGGGTTTCAACTCCATAGCTGTGGGTTTCATCCTGGAAATTCCCACGGCCATGGGAGTGGCCAAACTTGGCCATTCTACCATAGTTGGCCCTCTTGGCTATAAACAAGCATAAGGGATGGGCATGAAGTGTAAAAATGTAAGAATTCCACCATAAAAACAAACCAAGAGGATCAAGAAGAAAAAAAACAACCATCCAAGAACAAGTTTATGAAAGAGAAAGAAAGCTTACCAATGACAAAATCAATATATTGAGCACCCAAATGTCGGAGAAACTTCAAAATCCTTTGAAAATGAAAGAGAACTTGTTTTGAGAGGAAAAAAAAGGATGAGAGGAGCTTGTGAGGCTAAGAAAAGATGAGAGTTGAAGGAGAAGAATGAAGGAATACTTGGCCTTGGATTTTCCTTTGAAGAAAACATGGACCTCTCAGCCCAAGGCCAAGAAACCAAAATAAATGAAACCCACGACCATGGGTTTGTGACCCCTGTCCATGGGCCTTACTGGCCACCAAATTTTTTTGAAAAATATAAACCCAACAGCCATGGGTTGGGCTTTGCAATCCCTTCAAGCATTAAATTACCAGAACAACCCACTACCATGGGTTTGAAAATTTTAATACCCCATGTCCATGCACTCCTCAGCCTCTCAAGAAATTTCAACTAAAACAAGCCCACGGCCATGGGAAATTAAATCCAATTTTCCCATGGCCATGGACTCTTCTAAAGAGTGTCCAAAATGAAGCCCACGGTCATGGGTTTAATAAATTCAAGTTCCTATGGCCATGGACTCAATAAATCCTTCACAAAATTAAGCCAAAACACAGAATCAAGAATTCAACTCTCACATGCATTACAACTGCAGAAATTTCAGAAATGACTCCAATCTCACCAAATAAATCAAATTGTCCAAGGAATACACTAAAACCAACTCAAACACTATAATGGACATTATTAAACACAAAAGCACCATGATGATATGAAAAATCACCCACCAAGAAAAAATAAGATGACGAAACTATAACATGCATCCTTATTGCTACAAAGACTAAAAACTAACACAACAATTGAATTGAAAACTTGGTTGCCTTCTAAAAAGTGCTTGTTTACATCATGAGCCTGACGTACCTGTTTGCTCATGGAGGTTCTCCCAGATAGAGGACCTCCTTACCTGATTCATGGAAGTCGCCTCCAAGGTAAAGCTTCAACCCTTGCCCATTTACCTTGAATGTACCTTTTTTCTAGATAAGTAACCTCAATTGCACCATGATACTTGTATCACCATTAAAGGCTCTAACCATCTTGACTTGAGTTTACTCAGAAATAATCTTAACTGGGAATTGAAGAGCAAAACTTAATCACCTTCTTTGAAATTTTTCTGCAACTTTATGTGCTTGTCATGCCACCAACGTAGCCGTTCTTTGTAAATTCTTGTATTTTCATATGCTCGCAATTTCAATCATCTAGCTCATTGAGTTGAAACTTCCTTTGCTCTCTGGCTTGAACAAGATTGAAGTTCATTACTTGATTGCCCAATAAGCTTTGTGCTCAAGCTCCACTGGTAAATGACATGCTTTCCCATATACCAAATTGTAAGGAGTGGTTCCAATGGGAGTATTCTATATTGTCCAATAAGCCCAAAGGGTGTCATCTAGTTGTTCTAACCAGTCCTTTCTGTTGTGCTCCACAGATTTTGCTAGAATCTTTTTTTAACTCTCGATTAGTGACCTTTACTTGGCCGCTTGTCTGGGGATGATATTGGTTGGCAAGACGATGATGGACCCCAAAGCGTTTCAAGATCTTTTCAAGCTGAGCATTACAAAAATGAGTACCTCTATCACTAATGATGATTCTAAGAGTTCCAAATCAAGCCAACAACCACCTAAGGAATATGACCACAGTTCTAGCGTCGTTACTAAGTAGAGCTTGAGCCTTGACCCACTTGGAGATGTAATCCACGGTGACTAGAATGTACTTGTTACGATTGGAGCTAGGAAATGGTCCCATGAAGTTGATCCCCCAAACATCAAATACTTTATAGAATTGAATCAGATTTTGAGGTATCTCATCACGCTGAGAAAGATTCCCAGCTCTTTGACACTTTTCACATCTCTGCACAACATTGTGAGCATCCTGAAACATGGTCGGCCAATAAAATCCTGATGCCAAAACCTTCTCTGTTATTCTGTTCTGAGCATAATGACCCCTAGTGGGTCTAAAATGACAGTGCTCTAAAATCTTCCACCCTTCATCTCATGGCACACATCTCGGGACCATTTGGTCTGCACAAACCCTAAAGAGGTATGGATCTCCCATAAATAATTCTTCAAGTTAGCAAAAGAATGTTTTTTTGTTGAAATGTAAACCCTTTAGGAAGAACTTTTCCAGAAAGATAATTGGCAAAATCTACAAACCATGGTGTCTCCACACTTTCCACTTCTTGTACCTCATATAAATGCTCTTCAGGGAAGGAGTTATTGATTTCTTATTCTTTTGACTGATCTTCTTCAGCTCTTTCTAATTGATCAGCAGCTAGGTTCTCATCACCCCTCTTATCTTTGATTTCTACATCAAATTCCTATAGTAGCAACACCCATTGGATCAGCCTTAGCTTGGCATCGGCCTTGTTCATGAGATAACACAATGTTGAATTGTCTATAAAGACAATCACTCTGGATAGAATAAGGTATGGCCTGAATTTATCAAATGCAAACACAACTGCAAACAGCTCTTTTTCGGTGGTGGTATAATTTTCTTGCACACTTGTGAGGGATTTGCTAGCATAATAAATTAGCTAAAAATATTTTTCTTTCCTCTGTCCCAACACTACCCTAACTGCATGGTCACTAGCATCACACATGAGTTCAAATGGTAAGTTTTAATCTTGTGTGGCCAAAATAGGAGCTTGTGTGAGCTTTTTCTTCACAGAATTAAATGCGACCTAGCAATCCTCTCCAAATTCAATGGGAGCATCCTTTTCAAGTAGCTACATCAAAGGTTAAGTGATCTTTGAAAAATCTTTGATGAAGTACCCATAAAACCCTACATGGCCCAAGAAGCTACAAATTGCTTTGATGTTGATGGGTAGTGGTAGTTTTTCGATAGTGTTAATTTTTGTTCGACGGTTGGTCAATTCGGAAAGCTCTCTCCCTCACTAAATGACAGAAAGAAAGCTTAACTCTAGCTTCAGCCTTACTTATTCAGGAGGGATTTTATCCACCTTGATGTCTTGTTGTGAAATTTTGTGTCCTCGGACGATGCCTTCCTGCACCATGAAGTGATAGTTTTCCCAGTCAGAACAAGATTTGTTTCTTCACATCGCTTCAGCAGTTTTTTCAAATTTCTCAAAGGCAACTCAAAAGTGTCCCTAAAAACTGAGAAGTCTTCCATGAACTCTTCCATGATGTTTTCCACTAGGTTATCAAAAATAGCAGTCATACATTGCTGAAATGTGGCCAGTGGGTTACATAAACAAAAGGACATCCTCCGATATGCAAAGATGCCATAATGGCAAGTGAAAGGGTTATTACTTGATCTTTACGCGCAATAGGAATCTGAAAGTAAAGGGACATGCCATCGAGAAAATAGTAGAATTTATGACTGGCTAACCTTTCTAACATCTGATCAATGAAAGGCAATGGAAATTGATCCTTTTGAGTTGGAACATTTAATCTTTGATAATCAATGTACACTCATCATCCAGTAATAGTTCTTGTTGGAATTAATTCATTGTGTTCATTTTTCACCAAAGTCATCCCTCCTATCCTGGGAACCACTTGAATAGGATCCACTAACGCACTGTCTGAATTGGATAGATAATTCCTGCATCAAGAAACTTCACTACTTTTGCCTTCACCACTTCTTTCATATTTGGATTGAGCCGCCTCTGAGGTTGAATGAAAGCTTTGTAATTGTCCTCCATTAGGATCTTATGAGTAGAGAATGAAGGACTGATCCCCTTGATGTCTGAAATTTTTCATGTAATGGCAGTCTTGTGCTTCTTCAACATATTAACCAACTATTCCTTCTAAGTTAAGGAGAGGTTGGAAGCACTGATCTTAGGCAACTTGGATCCCTCAACCAAGAAAGCATATTCCAAATATTCAGGTAAAGCTTTTAGCTCCAAGTCAAGGGGTTCCTCTATTGAAGATCTCAGCTGATTTCCCTTAAGGGATCGATCTCCTCAAAATTTTTAGATTCGATTTATTCTTCACCCTCTGAGAGCTTGTCCTCTAATTGAACTGATTCTCTCTCATCAGGATTTCCCTCGTCAACACTCCCATATGTGTAACATGAATCTCCACTGATTTGGCCATTACTATATGTTCCCCAAAACTTAATTTTGAATGGTGGCACATAATGTCTTCATTCTGGTCAAACTGCTCTAACATGCTTTCAAAAGTCCAGCTACGTGTTTGGTCTCACACCTTCTTTATCTCCATCTAATGGATCTTCCAATGTATAGTATACAGTTTCTTATTCATAGTTTGGGGGGTGGTTGATAAATAAAAAGATCTATCTTCTTTTCCGCATCCATCATTATGCTTGTTAGTTTTTGAATTATTTAGGCCTCGTCAAACATGTTCCAGTGTTACAAAAGGCAAAAATTAGCTAAAGTGTAATGATATATACAAAATGAAAACTATATAAGAAAATTAAAATTCCAAAAATGGCTAGAGTAACAAAGTCTAAGCTTTCATAATATCTCAATTTCCCCAGCAATGGTGAACTTGACACGCCTTTTTGCGTGTGTGTGCCACAAGTGCACTGGTGTAGAACTAATAATATACCCAAAGGTAGGGTTGTTGAATCTATAGGGAAATGAGAGTACTAGTACTCACTCTTCCTCTATTATCTAGCCTTAATGAAGTTGTTTCATTCAAATATAATTAAATTAAAGAAGAGGAGAAGCAAGAGATGCAAGAGTAATATAAAATGAGAATACAATCCAGAACTGAATGGATACTCGGGTGATGATCCCCTGGGGTTGTAAACATAAAGTACATGATCGAACACATGCTTTCTACTCAAGTTGAGATAAGTTGCGCCAATTCTAAAATACACTTATACCATTCTCACATTAACCAATGACTATTCCCCTAAGTTGCTCTAGCAGTGATCTCTCTCTTCACTAGGCCACCTATAAATGTAATGTATTCTAGAGATTTTGAATAATTAACTAGACTCCCAAAAATAGATTAAAAGCTCTATCGAGAAAAGTAACCCCTAATCCTATACAAACTTTGATGGTGATCTCTCTCTTCACTAGGGTTCATATGATCGCCTAATGCTCATAGGAATATGAAGGCAGGTGTGATCAAGTCGAAGGGTGATAAGTGCTAAATAGTTCTTGTTTTACATATCATTTACACTGTATTGAGCATGTAATTTTACATGTTTAGCACCTAATTAGTAAAAAAAATTTATTTTATTTTTTGTTTACCATGGCCTTTATTTCTATTTTAGAGAAAAAAAAGCAAATACAGGGTCGTTTTGAAGCAAAATATGCCAAGTTGCTGAATCAAAACTTCACTATGGCTCACCATAGGCGTGGTGACAAGTTATGATGCATGTGGTCTACACTTACCACTACCGTTATGAAGCTATGGCAGTATGGAACCACTGTAAGCAACACTGAAGCCACAACGGCCTCATAACGGCCATTGTAAAAAACTCACAACGCCTATGATTTAGCCACACCATGTTCAGAGACCGTGCTAGTATGTTACTTGGAGCCCAAGCAATAAATTACTCACCACGGGTATCACAACACCCAGGGTGAGGCCATGGAGGACTCGACTCTAAATTCGGGGAGATTCTTTTGCCGAATAAGGTAGGGTAGCCGGAGTTCTAGAGATTTGAGCGGCTAGAGATGTCTTTCAAGCATATTTCAGCAAATTTCGATGAGTTTATTAAAGACAATCCAATAATCATTGATAGAGGAGGGCACGCAAAGGTGTCCAGCGCCATCTTGTCAACCGTGGGAATCTCTCACCCTCAACCTTGGCGGCCCTATTGGAGGGAGTTAATTTAGGAATTTTATTGTGTAATAAAATGTAGAAGTAGATTAAAGAAAGAACATGAAAGTTAGGCTATTGATTATACCAAAAAGAAGCAATAAGAGCCTCTTGCCGTTCCTAGGGAAATACGATCCTCGTGCTCACCCACAAGGTATTAGTTGATGACTCGTATACTTACAATATTAACGGACCAATTGTAATATTACTTGCATATTTACATATTTATATTTGCATATTTTCACGCACCCTAAGTTGTCCGTCAGTTTTTGGCACCATTGCGGTGGAACGTGCTTAGTCGAATGTTTCATGGAAAATTTGTATCATAGTATTTTAGCTATTTATTCTTATTGTATTATTTTATTTATACTCATACAACGTTAAAGACTTATTGTAGCAACTCTTTTCTACAGGTGACTATTTATGACTAGAGCTAATCCTACAAATCTAGTAGAAGGAGATAGCAAACCAAAGAGAACCCTAACATTGTTGAGAAGGCTCCGGAAAAGGCTAGTTGTGGAAGCAAGCATCGATAGTGATAGCACAGAATTTACTACCATGGCTGAACTAAGAAGAACACTTTCGGAGTATGAGAGGCCACAATTTACAGGAAATAGTTCAGTGTGCAAGCCCTTGTAGGGGTAGTTAACAACTTTGAAATCAAAGAAAGCATTATTGGGATGATTTAGAACTCCTATCAATTTAACGGGATAACATATTAAAATCCAAATGCCCATTTCTCACAATTTATGCAGATCTATTCAACATTCAAGATGAGTATAATTACAGATGACACGATCAGATTGTGACTCATTCCTTTCAGTTTGAGAGGTTCGACATACCGATGACTTACTTCTCTAGCACAGGGTTCGATCAAGACATGGATCGACTTGGTGGAGAAATTTCTTGGATGTTACTTTCCACCAAGCAAGGCAGCAAAAATCAAGCAGAAGATCTTAGCATTTAAGTAAGGAGAGTCTGAAACATTGTTCGAGGCACAAGAATGATTCAAAGACCTTCTTAGGCGTTGTCCACATCATCGGTTTAGTTTATGAGTGAGGCTACAGATTTTGTACAACACACTAAACTACCATATTAGGTAGATCATTGATGTCGCAATAGGAGTATCATTAAGTAACAAATACTCTAAAGAGGCAGAATAGTTGTTTGAGGACATGTCTAACAATGAGTCATACTAGAGTTCAAAAAGTAGGCATTAAAAAGGTGGCCGGGTTATATGAGATAGACGCAGATACCGCTTTGGCATCAAAAGTGGATGCGCTCACACATAAGTTGGATCTACTCGTGAGCAATGATCAGGGTGTCAGCTTGAATTCCTAGGCTGTAATGTTTTGTGAAACTTGTGGAGGAGGACATGGGGCATCTCAGTGCTCAATTGTGAGTTCAGCAGTAGTTCTTGTAGAACAAGTTGATTACATTGGAGAAGGTTAGAGGAACCAGAATAACCCATACACTAGCACCTATAACCAGGGGTGGAGGAATCATCTTAATAACCCATACAGTAGCACCTATATCCAGGGGTGGAGGAATCCTCAGCAATAGAACTACCAGTACCAATCCCAGCAGCCACAATCTGAAAAAAAAGTTCTCCTCAGTGGGATGGTTTGGCTAAGAATATGACAAGTAACGATGCAAGGATGGACAAGGTTGGTGTTACATTAAGAAATGTTCAAGTATCAATTGAGAACTTGAAAAATTAGGTTGTACAGTTGGACAAATAAGCTAACGGAGACAAATTTCTGTGATGCTTGGTCCTTAAGACAGTTGAGACACTGCTGATCTTATATTAATTAGCTAATCAAAATTAAGATTTATTAGTCCAAAAGCTTAAAAGACAAAGAAGACATGTGTTCTTATCTTGTGTAAATTGAAATAATCTAACTTGATACTTGAACTGTATTGGAAAAGAAAAAGGAAGGTCCTTATCATAAATCTTGGAAAGTTTCCAATAACCTGAAATTGTTATTTCAGTTTCTTAAAAAAAAGGGAAAAAAAGAAAAAGCTTATTATCAAGTAGTAATAATTATTGTAATATTTTTATTTAACAAGAAATATTATTAAAAGTAGCAATAATTTGAGCAATAATTATAATCATAATGTTTTATCAGTATGATGCTTCGCAATACTTATCAATGTTTATTAACTTTAGCAATAATGTTTACTATTGTAGTAATACTTATTAAAAATATCTATTAAAAATAAAAAATCTCCATGAACACAAAAGAACTAAGTGTTTTAAAATTAGTAGGTTCCATAGAAGCAACTAATAGCAAAATAGAACAACAATTTAAAATTTTAGAAGAAATTAGAGTACATCTATGAGAAAGAAATGCATTAGCAACTAGTATATTGAAGAAAACCCATCAAACATCTTAGCAATATTAAATAAATTACATTATATCAAAACCAGATTAGAAAATCAAATTACAAGGCAAGTAACTCATAAAACCTTAGAAGTTATTAACAAAGAACTTAGTCAATTAAAATCTATTGTAGAAAAAAATTAATAAAATACAATTAGAAATAACTTAACATATAAAGAAGATAATAGGAGAATAGAAATACCAGGCTCAACCTTAGATAAAGAAATAGAAATGTTAAATACAAAATTTATTAAAGTAGAAAATGAACATTTTGAAAATTCCAAAATATGCCTAGAAACTCAAAAGAAGTAGGATGGTTAAGAGATTTAGCTCATAAACTTAGAAATCAACTAACAACATTAGAAGAAATAAAAAGGAAAATGAACAAAATAATTAGCAAATAAAGTAAGTATAGCTTTTTAACGAACATTTTGAAAAATTACAAAGACAAAAGATAATGAGAAATTATCCAATATTTAAAGAATTAAGAAACAAGATTAGCATATTTAATAGCAATAAAAAGAATGGGAGATAATAAAGAAACCACATATTTTTTTACAGGTAGTAAATTTTCACTAATGGATATTATAGAAGAATTTCTTGGAAAACTGAAGTATTTTTAGAAAAACCTATAGCAATATTAGAAAAGGGAAATAGTTTATATAATGAACTACAAGTAATTTGGGAAAAATAATTATTAGACAAAATAATGTTATTATAATAATGTTAGTTGAAACAATTAGATTATTTTGAAAAGTATTTGAAAAAGGGTTAGAAATGATAATGATATAGATGAAATTATTAAGAAGTTTGCAAATTTAAAAGTAACTAAGAAACCAAGATCTCCTTTTGTAATATGGTTAGAAGAAGAATTAAAGAAAAGCCCAAGAATAAAAGTAGGATTTCTAAATATAACACGGTATAAAAATTAAAAATGGAAGAACTAGTCATGATAGTTATTTATTCTAAAACCTTAGAAGAAGGCTCTGAATTAATCTTAGGAAATAAATTAATTAGCCTAGCTTCTAAGTGTTAAACAGCAGATAAAATATTATCATATTCGTTTATCAGGAAAAATAATGAATAATTATGGGTTTGAAACTAGGGAAAAATATTTAAACAAACTAGAGGAAATAAGGCCTTTTCATGAATAATACTTTTTACTTTAAAAATTGTCAAATCAATAGACAATATTAGGAGGCTTAATTCATTAGATAGAGTAAGATATACTAGGACACTAGATTCAACTGTTACACCAGATGATCATATTAAAAGGATTAAGTAGAAAAATCTAAAATTAGTACATGTTGAGCTATTATATAAACATGGTATTTTTTATTTCCAAAATAAAATATATGAAAGATATGATGAAATGCAAATATGTTATAAAAATGATAATGCAAAAATAGTTATTGACTTTTTAACAGCAGAATTTTATAAAAAATTTGTAAAAGCCAATTACTCCTTAATACATTTAGAATTAATGGTATTTAGTATAACAGGAATGCATAGATTGGGATTAGAAACTAAATTAGCACTATCATTAGTAGATACTAGACAAATAGATATTATGGCTAAAGCTCAGGTAACAATAGCTGAAGTAGATGTGACAAAAAATTTTGAAATAACTTACATGATTCTAGGATTTGTAGTAACAATTGATACAATATATGAAAATATTAAATTAGTAATAAAATCTAAAGGATGTAATATGATAATACAAAGCCTAATATTTCACTTACAAAGATCTTTATTGGGCAAATATCAAATAATAGTGAAATAAGTTACACTATTAGTACTGATAAAATTATGAAAATCTTAGGGTCCCAAGGAATTAAAGTAAATCCAGCTAAAATGTATAGTTTAGATAGTTTAGCAGGGACAGAATAGAAAATAACTAATATTTCAACACCCGCAATAGTTGAACCATCAGATATAAAGTATTATGAATACGAAGATGGATCAGTTAATTTTAAAACACAAACCTATAATAACAATGTTAAAATTGAAGAAATTATTGATGAAGAGTATGACCAGTTAAATCTTAACTAAATGTCAAGAAAATGGCTCATCCTCGAGACAACTATCATGAAGGTTTACACTCATCCAGACCTTCCTTTTCATCTTTATTCACCTTTTCCCAATCTCCACATGATTATGACACCTACCACTCTCCATATAAAGAAGATCAACTTACGGACCAGGGACCATTCTTTTTGAGATTGTGATATTGCAAGCCTTCCTAGAGATGATTTATTGCTTGATCCTAACAACGACTTCCTGACTGAGCATAACATTGACAATCTGATGGAAGCCTAGTCTTCTCGGTCATTCCTTGGCCTCTTTTATGTGTGGGTGAGGGTTTTTTTGTGTCTAGGTGATATGTATGTACATACATGAATATTAGTGTGTGTATAAAGTATATGAGTGTATATAGTGAATGAAGGTTCCTTTTGAGCCTCTCCTCTCTTGGCATTTATGACTCTCTTAGCAAAAGTGAGTGTATCAAAGATGGATGTTCTTGCAGCAAGGTCATCCTCTCGGAACTCAGTAGGTGGCATCAAATTCGAGCAGCACCCTCTTGATGGCAAATGTGGAACATGAACTTTAGTTAGTGATGCTGATGGACTTGGCACGAAAGTGATGCAGTCAGAAACAATCCCAAACTTGATCTCTGCTCCATGAGTACCCATGCAGATGAAAGCACAAGGTAGCTTTACTTGAGTACCTTTTCCCAAAAAGATGATGCAAGAAGGTAAGTTTTGTTTGTTGTAAGTGTCATTCCAAAATTTTGTACAAGGAAAAAAATACTCACATTAATATCATGGAATTAATTTCTTACACTATCTCATTCACACTTGTTTCAGAGATATGGAGAGAAGTTTGAGTCCTCACCGGTTATGCCAGAATGTGTAGGTTCTTTTATTCTCAACCGGCATTTAATGAGGTCAACCAGCCAAAGATAAACGGGTCACAAATTAAATTATAGTTAATTTATATTTCAGATGATAAAAGGTCCATGACTTCCATTAGAAGCAAGCCCCTAATGTTAATTACCCCAGACTTTGTCATGGAAAAATCCGCGTAGGATACAATTGTGAATGAGAAATGATTGGACAAACAAAAAAATTATTTTTATTGATTTAAAAAAACATACAAGTACATGAATGTGAGTGAGAATACAAAAAATACTAGAAAAACTATATTTTTCCCTCAATCTTGCTATTTGATTTGTTATATTCGCATGATTTGGGTGACGCTCATGACTACTTTGCTAAAAGCACGCTGGAAAGGCTTTTTTTTTGTTTAGCTCGGTGATTGTAGTCCTCTTTGATTCTCTCTCTTTTCTTTTTGTGTGTGTGTTTTGCATCTTGACATATCACATAGATCTCAAGTTGTGGTCACTCTACATTTATGAGACACATACTTGATTCTCATTAATTCTTTTTTAATTGTTGAAGACTTCAGCAAGTTATGCTTGTAAAATACTTTGGTCTTTGACTTAAGGAACACCTAAGGTCATTGACTTCTTTGTGTCTTGAGATTTCAACATTACATTTATTGTTAATCTGAGATATTTAGGTCCTGACTCTTACATGCTTTTAAGCCTTGACTGATATATTATCAAGTTGTGACCTCCCACCTAATTGGGTCATTGATTTGATTATTTTGACTTGTCTTTGGAAAGCTCAACCATAATCTTGATTTTCTTTGACTATGTCATCAAAATACTTTTCCAATTCACCCCTATGAATGTCCAACATTGGAGCTCATCGTAGGTTTGTATATAAGTGATCTAAGGTTTTCATCACCCTTATGAGAGTCAAACATTGGACATCAGAGTGAAGAGAAATCTTCAAATAGTTTCCATCAACCTTATGAATGTCGAGCATTGAACCTCACAGAAGGTTTGAAGAGATTACTTCATCAATTTTCATTACCCCCCTGAGTGTTGAACATGGGAGTTTAGAGTTTGTTTGAAAAGATGTTTTAAAAATTTTCATCAAAAGTTTTCATCTCCCTTGTGAGTGACATGCATTAGACCCCACAGTAGGTTAGAAGAGACATCTTCAAATGGTTTTTATAGCTCCTATCAATGTCGAGCATTGGACCTTGTAGTAGTTTGAAGGGATTAACTCAAAATTTTTCATCACCCCTGCAAGTGTCAAGCACGGACCTCACAATTATCTTTGAAGAGATCAAATTTTTCAAAAAATTTCATTAAAAGTTTCATCACCCCTGTGAGTGTCAAGCATTGGACCTCATAGTAGGTTTCAACAAAGTTTTCGTATAATGTTTTGATCAGCTATTTTTTTACTCCGATGAGTGTTAAGAGACCTCATAGTAAGCTTCAAGAATGTTTTTTTTATAAAAAATTTTCATAAACCCTTTATACTCCTACCCTCATAATGAGCTTCAAAAGAGCTTTCACAAAAAATGTTTTGATCAACTCTTTTTACTCATAAGAGTATTAAGAGATCTCATAGTGAGCTTCAAGAGAGTTCTTCATGAATAAATTTTCATCATTTACCCTCACGAGTGTCAAGAGACCACATAGCAAGCTTTCAAAAGAGCTTTTCACAAAAAAAAAATGTTTTCATAAACTCTTTTTACTTCCATAAGTGTCAAGATACCTCATATTTAGTTCCACTCCAATGATTGTTAAGTGACAATAACTATCTCCTCAAAATCTCAAAGTGAGCTCAAGAGAATTTTCAGTAACTCTCATCCACTTCAATGAATGTCAAGAGATATGCCTCCTCAAGACCTCAAAGTAAGCTTTAAAGAGCTTTTAAAAAGGTTGTTTTTTTTTATTAGCTATCATCACTCTTATGAGTGTCAAGGGACAGTAAATGCCTACTCAAGACCTCAAAGTGAGTTTCAGAGGAGTTTTAAAAGAGTCTTAATTTACTAAAATACCCTTATACCAAATTAGAATCCTTATTTTCCTTTTTGCATTTCAGCCACTCCAATGCTTGTTTTACATATATTAAACATACTCTTGTTTACAGTTTGTAAGAAAAATTTAATCTAATGAGGGTGAGATCCCAAACCATTTAACACAACTATTAATTTCAGCTTCTCAAAGAATCACATGATGACATGATTGCATGGTTGCAAGGCTAGTGCCAGTTCTCATATTAAGTGTTTTTTTTTAATATGCATTTGTCAAATATAGGATGACAAAGGGCGAAAAGAATATTTAGTTACGGAGAAGCGAGATGGGTTTTAGATACAAATTTGGAAAGATAATCTATAAATAAAATTGAAAAGGATTTGTGTGCAAAGAAACACAAAAAAAAATGTAAAGATGTGAATATTTTGGTACATCAAAAAAATTTATCCAAAAGAATATAAAAAACATAAGGTCCAAGGGGTTTAGTTGCACTTAAAAAATTTATAGGTAAAATGGGAAAAAATACAAAAATTATGGTTTATTTGTAAATTTGGTGGGAACTTTTGAAAATGGAATGCCCGGACGTGAATTTGCAAAATTGCAAAAAAAGATAAGAGACATAAAAAATAGGGAAAATTATTTTTTACCCCCTAACAGTTTCAGAACTTCCAAGACAGGCCCTATGACTTCTGAATTTGCCATACAACCCTTTATTTTTTTTTACTTCAATTTTTGCCCCTACAGCTCATTCTGTCAAGTTCATTTAATTGAATTCCATCTTTACACTTGGCAATGATGGGAAAAAACACATCATCATTTTGAAAATTGTAATTTTAACCATCAAATCACCCTTTTTGTTTGACTTCTTTTCAAACATTTTTTGGAAGTTCTTGAGCCTCATTGGGCATCTCTAATGGGCTTCGACCATTTTCATTGCCGCCTTCTATTGCTATGGATTCTTTAGGTTCGCCTTCTAGTTTAATTGCGGAGTCGGGTGGGAAAGGCTCAACCTCAGCTCGGCCATGAAGAGGAAAAGGTCGGCGAGGATCGATATACCGATGGAGAATGTGTTGTGCTTTGGAGAACCAAAGAAATCTTATGGGCGGAAGGAGGATAAGGAGGGAGAGAGGTATTAGGTGTTTTGTAAGAAAGGAAGGAAGAAGCTTGTGATGGAGGACCGATTTAGGACTTATGTCGATCCCCTTGGAGATTCTAAATTGGTACATGTGTGTGTGTTTTTTAATTCCTATTCATCCGATTTATGCCCATTTTTTTGTATAGATAAATTTGAAATTGTCGGAATGTTTATCATAGGGGGTTGATTGTTGGGAGCACGTTAGTTTAAACATAAACCCGGATAATTAAACAAAAAAAAGGTAATTTAATAAAAAAAAATAACCATTATTAAACAGAAACCAAGACTATTAAACGGAAACGTGTTAACTTAAACAGAAATTTGGATTGATAAACAGAAACAATATAACTTAAACAAAAAAACTATTGTTAAATGTAAAAAACGTATTCATAAATAGAAACCAAAACCAATAAACACAAACTAGTAAACTTAATCAGATACGCATTAACATATAATGTAAAACTATTGAAACCCAACAAATTAAAAGTAAAACATTTAACAATGAGCTTTAACATAATCAGATAAATATAAACGAGTAAACTTAAGCAGTAACCGAGATTGTTATACGGAAACGTGTTAACTTAAATGAAAACCGGGATTGATAAACTGAAACAAGATAACTGAAACAAAAACAACTATTGTTAAACATAAAACGTTAAAATTTATCTTTATATTTAATGTACTTCTTCAATTCTAATAACTCATATTCAAATTCACATTTTATTAAATCATATTTTAAATAAAGATAATTTTGATACCCAAACAAAAATTAATTAAGAATTAGAGAGGATTTGAGGTATAATAATTTCTAAATTTAGAGGAAAATATTGATAGAAATCTGGATGATTTAAAGGATTACGGTAAAATAGTCTAAAGTTTATTGAACAAGAATTAATTGAGAATTAGAGAATATTTGAGGGGGTAATATGCAAATAAGCCTATAAAATAGATGAGTATTTAATACCAAATAAGCGAAGAAAGAGAAAGAGAGGTTGTGAACCAGGCCGTGTCCCTATTGTTCACCTCTTCTTCGCTCCCTTCAGTGGGCCATGAATCCCTCGCTTTGCAAAGCTTGGAGGCAAAAAGCTGCATCATTTCTCTCGGCCACCTCATTCAACTCGAAGCCTAAGAGATTGATCCATATATATCCATGAAAAGGTGACTCTTTTACGTTCTGATACCTTGAAGTTCTTGTTCTTATTTTTTCTATTTTGTTTACTTGTTCTTATTTTTTCTATTTTTTTTACTTGATTTGGTGATGGTTTTGGCATTTGACTTTGAAGATCGAATCGTTTTTGGATCATTTTATTGATTTGTTAGTAATTTTGGTTGTTTGATTTTGGCTCGAATCGATTTGAATGGTTATTGTTGCTTGTCATGTGATCGTTTTTATGTGATCTATGTTGCAATGGATGAGCGCGTTATCTTAAACACAAACCTGGATTGATAAATGGAAACAAGGTAATTTAAACAAAAAAAAATCTGATGTTAAATAGAAACCAAGACTATTAAACAGAAACGTGTTAGCTTAAACAAAAACCGGCATTGATAAACGGAAACAAGATAACTTAAACAAAAACAACTATTGTTAAACGTGGAAAGCGTATTCATAAACAGAAACCCAAAACTATGAAACAGAAAGTACTAAACTTAATCAGATACTCATTAACATATAACGTAAATGTATAACACAAATTCTCAATGACTTATTACCTCTTTGCGTTCGAGGAATGACAACATAGGTCATAAGGAAGCTTGCTTCCAGTAACTATTTTCTCCAAAACACAGTATCCTTGGGGATCAAACGCTTGGCGAACAAAGGAAAGAAGTGCGGGTCCTCTCTTGCAAGTAGATGAAAACCTGAAGAGAGGAAAAAAGTTCCGCCAATAAAGATGAAGTTCTCTCGGGATCACCCAAAAAAAACATGTTTATCTTCTGTTGATCAAGCACCAAAGTAGTTACATAATAGCCATGATGGTCATTTCGCACTATATGGTGGATGTCCACAACTTCTCATGCAAGGGTAATATCATCCACAAAAATTTTAACTGACTCTGTTTCTATCCGATAGATGCATGATGGGTTGAAAAGTCAGCTGAGGAAAAAAGAGGGGTTTTTTTAGGATAATAAAAGTTGGGAGAGGTAATTGTCCATAAAAAAAAATTGTCAATGAGTTTTTGGCAATTACAACTAAATATATATATATAAGTTGAGCTTATTTGGAAAAATCATGGGTAGTGGGAAAATGAAAGAACTTATTAGTGTTTATCACTTGTCATTTTTTTAAAGAAAACATTTTTTTAGTTTTGATCTTTAAAAAATAATAAAGTTATATATCACTTACCTCATTAATAATTTTATTTTTCTTGCAATCCGAAACTAATTTTTAGTATTCTACTGCACAAAACCCACTGACATTTGTTCTTTAATCTTACCGTTAGTATAATATTAAAACAAAGAGGATTATCGGCTTTAGTATTACGTACTCATCATTAACTATACAAGAAAGGACATCATGTGATGAAGCGACTTTCAAGCGGTGTACACGTGAGGGAACGTGCGAGCTGGAGCGCAGCGGTGGCACAACGGTCGTGTCACGAGAGCGCCTCTTCGGGCTTCGACGCGCAGTGTGAGCACGAAAACTAGCTCGGCGGTTGCCCATGCGCGCCGCGCCGTGGAACACGGACTGCGCAAAGCTTCGTGGAGCGAAGATAACTCCATGAGGCAGCATTCAATTCTTTCTTTTGACTTTAGCAGAGTCTGATCACTCTCATCCGTGAAGAAGAAAAGTATTGGCTAAGACTCTTCTGGGGCTGGACTTCGGGGCACTTAATAATAATAATAATAATAATCACATGAAGGTTGTCATAAAAGTTAGGTTTTCTCACATGGCTAATGGGTTGTTTTATTCGGTACTCCACTTGGCTGGGGCAGTTAAAAAGTGAGTTGTGTAAGCTCTGTACTGATATTTTCAAATAAAGGGTGTCCTGCTTTTAATATTTTATTTATGCATTACACATATAAACATATATGTGGAGATTCTCGTACGATGTGCAAATTGAGGGTTTAAATGTGCTGATTAGTTGATGGAATTGGACAAGATCTAAAGCTGATTTTAAACAAGATTGAGATTTGTCATATGGTTTTAATGTGGTTAATAAAATATGAGTAGCTACTACCCTTACTTGGTTTCTTAAAAACACTGCTTGATTATGTTGGATTTTTTCTGCTTGCCTAGAGTTTTATCAAGTTCAATTAAATTTATTTGATTTTAATGTGTTGAACGCCTTTAAGCTAAGCATGTGAGGTTAAGTGCAAATATAGACCAATATATATATATATCAAATATCTACAGGTGTCATCCTTTGGCCAACAAATAACAAGAAAACGAATCCCCAAGTGCACATTTCATGGCTGAAGCTAAAAAGCATCCCTAAAGGCTAAACAAAAAAGCTAAAAGAAAATAAGTGATCAGGGGCTCCAGAACCACGAGTGCATGCTTCTCTTTTTCTTTTGTCCAAATGAAGACACAACCCGCGCGTGTGGTCGTGAAACCCAATAGATCAAAAGAAGAGTCCAGCTAAACGCTGCCACACGACCCAACATCTCTTTTCTAACTATTTAAATATTAAATATTTCCTTTTAATAATATTCTTAAAAACACTTTTTTAAAATCGAATACAGCACCATTCACATGTTTCACCTCAATACTCAAAAATAATAATAATAATAATAACTATGTGAACATATTATTTTTATTATTATCATTATTTTATATTTCATCGTACGGGTATAGTTTCCGCAATTGTTATATACAGGAAAGAAGGTGAAACGCGCTCTCTGCTACCGGGAAACGGCTTCTGCAAGCTGGCCGATCTTGAAGGCGATCTCGGGCGGCAACTTCACTGGATGTCGTCGGCGATCGTGGCGGAACTCGATAGTAAGAGCGTCGTTGATCTCGTCGGAGCTCCAGCCAGCTTGTCTGAGCGAGTCGGAGCAGCGATTCGTTTTCAGTAGCAGCGAGTCACGGATCGCCTGGTCATCCAAAACAATCTCATCGTGGCCGTTGAATAGACCGGAGGAGGATACGTGGACGATCTCACGAACGTCGGATTCATTCCAACCACCGGCTCTGAGAACGGAGCCGATGCGATCGAGATAGCCTCCAACCCAGGTGGGGAGTTTTTGGGGCCGGATCTCGAGGAAACACTGAGGAGAGGGTTCGGAGGAGGAGGAGGAGGAGCTCCGGCGACGGCAATCGGAGGAGGCGTCCGACCAGAACTCGATCCAGCGAGGGTTTTTGCCAGCGATAGAGTCGAGGCTGCGGCGGGAGGAGGGGGCAGGCGGGGGTTTCTCTGGAGGTCCAGCGGAGCGTTGGCGACGGAGGGAGAGATCAGAGGAAGGGGGTAAGGCGAGAGCGCGGCGGAAGAAGTCGGCGAGATCGAGAGCGCAGCAGGTGATCTGATCGTCGGAGACGAGGAAGACGGGATTGCCAGCAAGACAGGGGTGGGAGGGGAGGTAGCAGCGGTTAAAGAGGGGAATGAGGGAGGGGGCGCGGCGGAGAGAGGAACGAGCGGAGTGGAGGGCAAGGGTGTGGTCAGAGGGACGAGGGCCTAAGGAGCGAGGCCAGAGAGAACCACGAGCGACCTGGAGAGATGCGGCGGCAAGAGGGAGGGAAAGGGATGATGACTGGAGACGGTGCCAGTCCGGGAAGCCTGGGCCAGAAGGAAGGCCGAGGGAGAGGATAGCACGGAGATCGGGAGGGAAGGGAAAGCCGAGCTCCGCTTCCGTGCGGGCGAGATCGGTGTCGGAGAGGCCAGGGAGGATAGGGACGCCAGAGGAGCGGAGATGAGCTAGGAGGGATTCGGCGAGAGGGGTGAGAGGAAGGAGGCCATTGCGGGTTGGGGTGGGAGCAGGGGCCGTAGCTGCGCGGGTGGAAAGGCGACGGAGCCCAGCGGCATGGGAAGGAGTAAGGGTGCTCATGCGGCGCTCGACCTCGACCTCGACCATTTGAGAATGGATGGTGGGAAAAAGAAAGGCAAGGGGTTCACTTTATATATAGTGAAGGGTGAACAGTATGGGGCCTAGGGCAAGAACAAGGAAATGTGGGGTATTTTAGGAAAAGAACAAGGGATTGGGTTTCTAGGAACGTAGGAATAGGATGGGTGGTGGTTGTGATTTGAAATGGGTTAGAGAGAGGATATATTACCGTTATAGTGGGGCTGAGCTTAACTTTTAAACCAAAATGGTCGGACGAGTGAGTACATGTGGGAAGGAGAAGTGCACCTCACTTTTGTAAGATGCTTTTTATTTGATTTGAAAAATGTTTTGTTCTTTTGGGAGTCAATATGTCACATAATGAAGTACTAGTACTAACACCAAAAGCGTTTTCGTTTTGGAATTATATATTTTTTATGCATTACAATGCAACCGACCTGACAAGATTATATTTGTATTTATTAATATATTTCGTTTATTATTATTTTTTATTTTTTCCTCACATTATAGAAAAATTACTTCCTGTATTTTAACAGAAAATCAAATTTTTTTATCTCCCTCATTAAAGTTAATGTTTTATCCATAATTATTATTGTGGTGTGGTGATCCTATATATTACTCTTTCTGTTTTTTTTATCTGTCATAAACTTATGTTCTTTTTTAATCTGTCATTTTTTTAATATCAAGAAACATTTATTTTTTTTTTCAAATTATCCTAACACTCTATTCAATTTTATTATTAAAATTTAATATGATAGATTAATGTGAAGATATAAATTAGGAGTAATTTTGGAAAGATAACTATTTTTTTTAATTATGTAAAATAACCAATTTTTTTGGTATGTGAGATTTGGTTATTCACTGCAGATTAAAAAGGAACGGGAAGGACTACTTTTTTTAATGTGTAAAAATATTAAAATTTTTAATAATATATTGAAATAAAAAAATCAAAATAATTTAATAGCTTATGAAAATTTGTAAAATTAAAATAAATAATTATAAAAACTTTAGAAGATATGACTCACAATAGGTCTTAATTTAATAATTTGATTTGATATAATATTATGTGTGCACCAATGACCCGTGGGTTTATTACATTAAGTTCTATTCATAGGGTATTTGTGTGTTTATTAAAAAAACAGATTTAAATTTTAGCTTACATAGAGTGAGAGTGCATGTATTGTTGAGTTTGCGCATGCATTCTATTTTAAATATAAAGCAGGAAATAGGACAATGACGGGTAACTACTTGGTAAATTGACACAGGAAATGACGCTTGATTGGAGCGCATCCTGCGCCAAATCAAAATATTTACTTCAAATGTAGAGCATTATTGGAGATGTTCTAAGCTCGCTAATGCTGAGTCGTTTTTGTACCATATCCTACGTGCCATACCTTCACCTTTTGAACGCCTCAACACCATGCTCTTCAAGTACAATTATGAACCTGAAATCCTTGCTACCAAACAATCCTTGCAAACGTTGGAACTCGCATGCAAGGAAATGAAAACCAAAGGCATGTTCTTGAAGCTTCTAGAAGCTATACTCAAGGCCGGAAACCGCATGAATGCCGACACGGCAAGAGGCAATGCACAGGCCTTCAATTTGATCGCACTTTGTAAGATCTCCGACGTTAAGAGCATTGATGGGAAAACGACGTTATTACACTTCGTGGTTCAAGAGGTTGTTCGATCTGAAGGAAAACGCTGCGTGTTCAATTGGAACCAGAGCATGAGACGAACCAGCAGTATAACTGTATAAGCTCAGGCTCAAACAATCCCCGGAATGCGCCTCACCCCCCTCACCCCCTCCGATCCGACTCCTCCTCCTCTCCACCCCTTGCAACCTCCCCCGCCTCGAGCATGTCCGCCTTGCCTGCCGCGATCTCGCCCTCACTGAAGACTTTGAGCTCTCCATCGTTCTCGCCAACCCTTCTTATTGTGGTTTATTTTTGAGATTTTTAAAATAAAAAAAAAAAGAAAAAAAAAGAAAATGGTAACATGTTCCATATTTCGGTAAACATGTTATCATTTTCAAGTTTAATTAAGCAAAACGGAAACATGGTTACCGTTTTGCCTAATTTTGTAATTTTTTTAAATTTTACCTATTTAAGTAATTAAATAAAAAAATTATAGTATTAAAAAAAAAGCCGTTGTAGTACTTGTTTTATTATCTAGCTCATGACACTTAATTAGACATAAATATTTTATATCCAATAAATTTCCACCGTTTCTTTTCCTTGCTTTTGTTTGCATTACTTTGCCAAATAGGAAGCTGGCATTGATGCAAATCTTGTTTTTGTTTCAAATATGGCTTATATAATGAATGTTTAAGAAAATACGAAAATATTTTATTATGGTTGATGATTGAGTTAGAGATGTGATGCCACCGACTTCTTTGCTTTTTGGCTTTGTATTTCCAATGACTAATTAAGAACCGTGTGACATGCACATGCACATGATCTTTCACATGATGTTTCACATATATTTTTATTTCAATTAAATCTTACATCAAGAGCAAGTGAAGAATATATAAATGGGGTCAGCAACTTAGATTTTGTATTTGTTAAATCATCAAAAGATGGTAAAATTTGATGTTCTTGTGTTAAATGTGTTAACACATACACTATAACAAAATAGGATTTTTATAACGTTTGTCATATGTCATAAAATAGCAAAAACCATTGGAATAGCTCTATACAAACTTTTGTAACAAAAATCGATTATATGTCGCAATTGTCACATTCGGTATATTTTGTTATGATATTTCTAAGAAATTTAGATACCTATATATTCCAATACTTATTGTGATATTTTTCTAACATTTGTAATCCGTCTCGGTATGGATTTTATTCTAACATTTATATATGGCTTGAGCAACATTTCTTTTATTTTGTACAACATTTGCAGATGTTGCTACAAGTTTTTTTTATCGTATTACTTTTGAAATATTGCAATAATTATAATTGTTGTTATAGTGATTATATGGTAACATTTGTTAAAAGTCTCTTAAATTACTTATATCGACATTTGTAAACATTGGTTTAGCAAAATAGCAATTATGAATACCAATTTAAGTCGATATTTATAAATGTTGGTTAACCTTATTCATTTTATCTAATTTTAAAATTAAATGTCATTTATAAATGTTGGTATAAGAATTATTTAGTAACATTTGTTAATTGTCTCTTAAAAATCTAATATTGACATTTCATAAATATTGTTTTAACTATATAATATTTGTGGATAACAGAAAAAATGTAACATACGAAAATGTTGAAAAAATATTGTATAATTTTTCATATGCTAATTTAAACAACATTTATAAATGATTTAATTAAAAAAATTAGATATAATTTAAATTCTACAAAAATTAATTTATAATAATAAAAATTATTCATAAAAAATTTAAAAATCCCACATACCTCTAAAACACTAATTACAATAATGGCGACATGATCTACAAATCTTTAAAAAATAACTTTCAAACATTATAATAAAGCTAAGACTTCAATCCATAAAATTAGCTTTAAATTTATTATGGTGATCTCTCATCTGTAAAATAAAACATACAAATAATCAATGTTTATCTAAATCAATAAATAAAGAAAAAGAGATATAAAATAATATAATTTATAATTTTAATAATTTAAAAATAATTAAAATAGTGTCAACATTATCTACAAATCTTTAAAAAAAATAACTTTTAAACATTATAATAAACCTATGGCTTCAATCCATAGAATTGGCTTTCAATTTATCATGATGGTCTCTTATCTGCAAAACAAAATGTACAAATACATTAGTGTCTATCTAAATCAATTAATAAAAAAAGATAAATAAATAATATAATTTTAAAAATTTAATAATATAATGAGATAATATTATAAAAATCATATCAGATCATTATCGCTATAATGAAATTGAGGACTAGCGGCTAATTGAAAAAAGAAAACTACTTTTAGCATCTCCAGCCACAGTAATCTTTATATTTAGTAAAATCAAGGTAATATAATAATAAAAGTTAAATTAAATTAAATGCATAAAAAAAAGAATATTAATTTAAAAAAAAAAAAAAGAAAAAATCTATGTGAAGGATATATAATTTGCATAAAAAGAATACAAATAAACTATTTTAATATTGAAGGAGAATATAAAATTTGTCTCAATTAATGTGTGTTATAACTATAATAAGGACCCTTAAATAATTTAGCTTAGAAAAAAAATGATGAAATATAAAACTTCAACAAAACTAAGTGTGTGTCATTAGCACGCCTTTTTGCGTGTGTGAATTGCAAGTGCACGGATGTTGAAGTAATAAAGTACCTGAAGGTTGGGTAGTCGAATCCATAGGGACTAGAGAATACTAGTATATACTAGCTATTCTTCTACTATCTAAACAGATAAAAATAGTGAATGAAAGAAGCTAAACTAACACAAATGAGGATTGGGCTGACATTGCACGCAATTAGCACACAAGGGAGTGCCACACAAGAAAAGGGTGCATTTGGACAAGGAATCCCCCTAGGATATCACTAAGGCATGAGACTTAACTAATGCTTCCTAATTGAGACAAGTTGGGTCGCGGGTATCCTAAGAAACACTGATCCCTTTCTTAAGGCAACCGATGACTAGTCCCATACGAGGCTCCAGCGGTGATCTCTCTCGTCACCTCACACCACCTATGACTTCTTAAAGCTCTAGAGAACCTGAATGATCAACTAGACTCCCCAAATTAGGTTAAAAACTCTCTTGAGACAAATAACCCCTAACCCTATTCAAACCCCGACGGTGATCTCTCTTTTCACTAGGGTTCATATGATCGCCTAATGCTTATAGGAGTATGAAAGTAGTTGTGATCGATTCAAAAGGGAAAGGGCACTCCTCTACCTAAGGTTCTACCCTCTCAACCCTCTCCAACTTTGGTAGATCTAGCCCTAATGGGTTTCTCAACTCAACACTAGGTCAATCCAAACATACAATTGAGCTCTAAGTACAAATGGATGTATGGCATTAGAAACACAAGGAATGAGCTCAACAAACAACTCAAATTAAAAAAGAACAAAACTAAATCATCTAAATATACAAATCTTAGAGGTCATCCAAGTCGAAATACACAAATAAATTACTTCCTAATGAGAAAGGAACACATTTACACAACACGGAATGAAAAACATAAAAAGAAGTAGAAAACTCCCTCTAAGCTTAAGATCTTCCTCAAGTGAACAGTACAAAATGAGCACATACAACTGATAAAAGACCTGCTCAATCTATGTACAATATCAACTTAAAATACGCACAAACAAACACTTATTAGTTATAATCGTAACAAGAACACTATAAAAAATAAAAATTATATAAGGGGCAAATTGTAAAACTTCACTAAAGCTAAGCGAGTCTCGTTAACTATAACAAGAACCGTAAAAAAAATGAAAATTAAAAAAAAAGATAAATTGTAAAATTCAACAAAACTAGGATTAAATAAAAAAAACTAAAAGGCAATTTCAAGGATTTAAGCCTTAGATCCATACCATAACCACCCCATCATATGACGGCTACCCCATCATCACTATCGGCAAGGGGAAAAACCAAGGCATATTTTAATTTTTGACAAAAAAAAAATGGATGTTTAATTTGGAGATCACATCCTAATTAAATTCAATCTTTTTATATTTTTATCTTTTAAAAAATATTCTCAAACCCTAGGATTAGATTAATTAAATTTGCATGCTTATTTTTATAACAAAAACTAATTAAATAATTAATCAACAATCAATCATCTACTAAAAATAAATAACAAGTTAAACATTTAAATAATATTACAAGAAAAACAATGCCAAAAAAATGCTACAGAATAAAGAAAATTTGAGATACTTACTTTATTTCCTGACAAGAACTTTACTTTTAGTCTTTTGCACTATTAGAGTTTTTCCTTGTCTTAAATAAATCATGAATTTGTAAGCCACGTAGGTTTTTGGTGCTCATAGGAAAAAAATTTCGGTGCCTAATTTTTGTTGCTCTTGAAAACAAAAATATTGCGGCTTTTATTTTCCTTTAAATCAAATTTTTTTTATTCAATTGTATATTGTCTTTCATATTTTTTGAATATATATATATATATATATATTCTAACTTAAAATGGATTTTTCAAATATGTCATAACAAATTGATACAATTAAAATCATTTTGAATTATGACATTTGCTACATAGGTCATAACAAGGGTCTTAACAAATAATATTGTGCCAACATTTATATCAATGTCCCTAAAATCTTCAAAAATATCTCAAAATAAAACCTTTAGTGACTATAAGTAGAAATGCCATTATAAACATAGAAATAAATAAAGACATACCAACATTTATTACAACTATTGCTTAAAAGTCATTTTAAAAATATCACAATAAGTCTTTTTTTTTGTTGTAGTGATATAAGGTGTCCAAACTAGAAGCATTTGATTACATTATTTGTGATGCCTTTCTTAAAGGATATGTTTGATGCATTTTTCATGGGAAGGCCTCGGGAAGTAGTTGCTTCTTCTATTATAAGTAATGAAAAAGAAATTGTGTTTGACAATGATATGATATGTATGAATTACCTCATGATATGATGGCCAAAAGAGTTATGAATATGGAAAATATGCAATTGGAAGATAGTTGCATGGTCCAACATTATGCTCACATAACTCATAGTTACAATTTTCATATTTTGCTTAAAGATGTTAAGGTGGAATTATATCTTGGTTGCAAGAATTTCACAAAGTTATTTTTGCCATCTATTTGTTCTATATTAAGTGTTTTAATGGGTGGACCAATAAATCCTTTAATAATGCATTACTGGAGTTGCTGAACCTTGTTCTACCTTAAGGCAATTTATTTCTTGTTTCATATCAAGAGATGAAAAAGATGATTTATGCCTTGATTTTGGGTTATATCCCAATTATTAAATAGTATTTTGGAAGGATAATGCAAATGAAAAAATTTGCACAAAAGGTGGTGTTTCAAAATGAAAAGGGAGCTTGAATGATGGAAAAAGTGATTTTGAAGATACCTTCACCAAAAAAAAAAAAACAAAGTAAGTTGGCGAGATATTAAGATCGTTTCCTCTTATTCCAAGATTGCAAGGGTTATTTATGTCTCCAAATAAATACAACTCTAATAACTTGCCATGAGAATGTGCAAACCAAAGTTGGATGTCAAAGATATCCTATGGATTCTCTTGCTTGGAAAGTATTAGATTCTTGATATCCTTAATTCTCCTATAATTCTCATAATGTTCGGTTGGGATTAGCTTTTGCTGGTTTCAATTCGTTCAAATCTATGACTATTGTTCACAACACTTGACCTGTTATCTTGATATCTTATAATTTACCTTTATGGATGTGCATAAAGTAGTCAAACTTTATTCTTTCTTTGCTTATTCCTGGTCCAAAAGGACCTGGAAACAATCTAGATGTATACTTTCAATTACTAATAGAAGAATTACAAGTGTGTTCGGAAACTAGTATTGAACTTTTGATGCCGCCACAAATCAAAATTTTCAATTACGTGCAACAGTTATTTGGAATATTAGTGACTTTCCTGCATATGCTAATTTGTTTGGATGTAGTACTAAAGGAGAGTATGCATGTCCTTGTTGTGGATATGATACCAATTCTAAATGGTTAAAATATAATGGAAAGCATTGTTACATGGGCCATCATAAATGATTGAAACCTAATCATAGGTTTCGTAATAAATATTCTTTTGATGAGACACAAGAATTTAGAAGTGCTCAATCACTACCTTCCAAGATTAAAGTGTTGAGACAAGTGGAAGATATGAATGGTAACAAAGATGGAACTTGAAAAAAGAAGAGCATTTTTTCACTTTGCCTTATTGAAAACATTTTCTATTGTGTCATAATCTTGATATCATGCATATAGGAAAAAATATTTGTGATAACATCTTTGGAACAATGATTGGATAAGATGGGAAATCAAAAGACACTTATAAGTTCTGACTTGATCTTTTTTAAATAGGTATAAGGAATGTTCTTCATTCCAAAACTTGTCCTAGCACTAATAATCAATATTTGTCACAAGCTTCTTATCATATGAGTTAGGGAGATTAAAAAAAAACAAATACTTTTTTTGAAGATTATTAGGGAAATGAGAATTACACATGAATATTCTTCTAATATCTCACGTTGTGTGCAACTTAAACAATGGAAGCTCATAGGACTGAAAAGTTATCATTGGCACTTACTAATGCAAGAAATTCTTCCCATAGCAATGAGATGTTCTCCACCTAAAAAGGTGTGCTCAGTTCTAATTGACTAGTCCAATTTTTTTAAAGACCTTTGATCTAAGGTTTTCCAAGAAAGTAACTTTATTTTGCATGAGGGACGAGCTGCTTCAACTTTATGTGACATGGAGAAAATTCTTCTTTTATCTTTTTTTTACCATAATGGAACATTTGGTTATTCATTTGCCAAATAAAGCAAGATTTGCTGGTCCAGACATATATCAGTGGATGTATCCTATTGAGAGGTATATATGTTGCAATCCAAATAGTTATGTTAAATATCTAAGTTCTAACTTTGTATTTAATACTGATATTTATTTTTGAATTTATATTGAATTAGGTTTCTTCTAATGCTTAAGGTGTATGTGCATAATTAATCTAGCCCAAAGGGTTTAATTGCAAAAGTCAACTTAGCTAATGAATGCTTAAGTTTCGCTTCACAATATTTGGTGGGGACTGAAACTAGTTTCAATCAACAAACTAGGAATAAGGAAAATCAAAATGTTGCCACTAATAAAGAAGGATCCATTTTTGAAAATATTGGAAGACCATTGGGAAGGAAAAAAAGATAAAGATTTTAGTGGTAACAATCGTAAGAGGGTCTCAAGTATTATCCTTGACGAACAAACTTTGGTAAAAACACATCATTTTGTGTTCAATTTTGATATAGCTGCTACATTTTTATAGTAAGGTTAGTTTGTCATATAAATTGCTATATGTGCTAAATTATTTTAATTGAAATTTTTATTTAATATTCTAAAATTTAATCAATTTTTGTATTTAAGAAGCATAAGTAATTTATTAGAAGATGTAATCGATCCCTGTGTCTTTACAAAAGTTGCAAAGTGAAATATTTCATGATCGGTTTCATGATCATGTAAGTTTAACTTCATGTTCAGATTATGGTGTACGCTTCCGCAAGTTTAACTTCATGTTCGGGTATATTATACTAGTTGTTATGTCCCGTGCACTTGTGCTATATACACAAGAGACGTATCAAATTTTTGGTATCATTGCCAGGAACTAGCATTCCATGAACTTTAGGATTCCTTTAGTCTAGCCATTTTATTTTCTTTTTATCTTTTCATCTTTCACAAATTTTTTTTTTCTGTTTTTGCTTCTAATTTTTCTTGATTGAGGACTGATTTTGTTTTTCTGTTATGAAGGTCAACTTACATGACCCAAGGAACTCCTTCTTGATTTGTTAAGGAAAATTCTGAAATTGAAAACACCTTCTGCATAAAGTTAAGAACTGCAATGTTAAGAGAAATAGTATTAGTCGAAGCTAGTGTTGAGGTTGAGCAAACCGAACCAGTGGCAGCCCCTCAAAGAAGCATTTTAGATTATGCAAGGCCTAACATAGAGGGTGTTACTTCTAGCATTGTTTGGCCTCAAATTACAGCAAACAACTTTGAGTTGAAGCCAAATTCTATCCAAATGGTTCAACAAATGCCCTAGTTTGATGAATTTTAGGATGAAGAACCATATGCTCATTTGACGAAATTCTTGGAAATTTTTTACACACTGCTTCTTTCAGGTGGCTACAAAGGAGTGTGGTCCATATCACCGAGCACCTAGGCGTTTAGCTATTGTCCCACTAGCATCTCCAGCTGGTCCTTCTCATCATGTGGGGGTTAACACAGCTGACCTCAACACCTCTAACTCTACCTCCACTACCGACGCCGCTTCTAACATTGAGAGTGATGCATTTTGACTTATTTTTATCTACCTTCTATGTTTTCAAACTTTTATTTATTTATAGCATTTCTGGGCTTGTATTTGGTTTAATTAGTTAGCAAGCGGAGACCCCTGCTAAACTGACATTTTGGTTTATTTCATTTCAGTCTTTACTTATTCATTTTTAGTTTGTGTGTATTTTATCTTTTATCATTTGAGCTTCACTTGTGTACTTTATTTATCTTAGAAATTGTGTGGTTGAATGAATTGTGGAACCCATATTGAGAGTGGCAACATCACTCTCTGTGTTCATGGAAGTTCCAATAAACTACCCTCTCTTTTTATTAGTCCTCAATTTTATTGTTTCATGTATGTTTATTTGTACATTGAGTTCAATGTATAGTTCAAGTGTGGGGGAGGGTTTTCTTTCTACTTATTGTGATTATTGCATGACTTAGGGCGATCTATGATTGGTTTTGTTAGAAATTCCTAAGTCGAGGGGAACGCTATGTGTTAGTGTCCTTATTTTTTACCCTAATTGTAGACTCATTCTTTCTTTGAAAACCTACATTTGTTCACGTCACCCTAACTGTGGAGCCACTTGTGTTTAGGATTAAGACATAGTTTAGAGCCCTAGGCTTGAGCTATTTGTAAAAAAAATGGAAAGTCAAATCCTTTAGGAATGCCCTAGTAGGTTCTTTGTAAATATTGTGTAAAAAAAGATGGTAGAAAGAGCTATCACCTTAGAAGAGTGAAAACCGATCTTGAGTAGTCAAATTTTGGGTATTACAAGTGTACATTAATGACCTACCAAGAGAAATGGCCATCTCTATGATGTATGAATCTACTATCCATTTAGTGAGTAAGAAATAAGGTCTAATTGGACTAAGTTAATCCAAAAATATATGGCACACACAACTTAGGGTTTATTTTACACACACACACAAGGATTTTGAAGTAACAGTGAAGCCTTTCATTTGAACATTCTTGATTGTCACACTAACCACCGAGAGTTTCTCTACACTTTGGAATTTTCTATTTTTATGAGATCAGAGGTCATGTACTCATCTTCTTTTTGAGAGAGCAAAGATAAATTACTTGGGGACAAGCAATGATTCATGTGTGGGGGAATTTGATGAGTGCATTTCATATGGTATTTTTTTTTACCTCCAAAGTATGATTTTCATGTCTTTTAGAATTATTTGTCTATATTTTTATGCTATTCTAGGTATTCTTTTGTTTTAGTGCAAAATGACAGGTTTTAGAACAACAAAAGATGTTTCAAAGCAAAAATTGGCAAAAGAACATCAATTGTTAAGTGTTTGGCTAAGCACAGCCTAAGCACGATCTTGCTTATTGGCCGTGCTTATTGCTGCCCTTCACAAGATATTCTCCACAATGCAAGCAAGGCCACTATTCCCAGAGTGATGCACTCTCCGCAAGTATACGGATCACGCACAAGTAGTAAAGTGGTACCTCGTGAGGGGTAGGGTTGTCAAACCTCAGGGACTGAACTTAAACTACTAACCCTTCTTCCGATTTCTAGTTAAGCAAGAATTGGATTATTTTAAAAAATAGAAACAAGCGAATAAGGAAAGAACAGATGGAGATGTCGGGTGATTGGGATCGAGATTTTAACAACAAGAGAGCAATGCCCCAAGACTATCCCTATGAGCTATAGCATGCCGACTTGCTTCTAAAGCCTACTAGGTACATTCTAAAGTTCATGTGTGTGCTCACAAGCAATGTTGCATCTATGGTTCTCAAGTACACCAAGTTTTGCCAAGATAACTATGCATTTCAAATACATCAAATTTTGCAATTACACAAGCAATCACAACTATAGTAATCCATATACCGAGTTTTACCAAGGTAACTGTGCACAATCCAACACATCAAGTTATGTAACACAAGATTAAACACGTGAATCTAAAAGAACTCAATAGACATTAAAAACAAGTAGTCAAAGCATACAAAGCATCATAGTTCATCTGAAGCACCGTGGACGGTTAGCCCCTCATGGACGTGTACACCAAGGAAGATAAAGTGAAAGAACCAAAGAAAGTAGACATGACTCCCTTCTTCACAAGATAATCTTCCTAGTCGAGCTCCGATATGCTAACCCCACTTCCATTGTGCCTCCAACTCATCATTGATCCCCTTAGAAGGTGTGGTGAACCCTGATCTTCACTCTCCTCAAAGTCCTCTCGGTGGAGAGAATATCTGAACAAAGATGAGAGTGAAACCCTAAAATATGGAGTTAAAAAGGGCAATTTTGGGCTCAACACGATCTAAGCACGGTTATGCTTAGACTATGTTTCCTTGGTTGGGCTTTTCAGTGAATTAGTGAGCGCTCACCTTGATTTTCTTGTGGGAGGAAGCACGATCATGCGTGGACTGTGTTTCACTTAAGCGCGATCATGCTAGGAGCAAGTGGAACATGCTTCCCTTGTTAAGCAGAAACTATCTCAAACCTGAAATATTTAGTTAGAAGAACACGCTCGTGCCCCGACCGCGTTCGGCTTGAGAGCACCCTCCTGCTTGAGTTTTCACTAGGCATTCCTTAAGGCAGAGATAATCAGTGGGACAGAGCATGATCATGCTCTGCACATGTTCAGCTTGATCACTCAGCAAATATCTTCATTCTTCACTCGTTTCATTACCGAATTCACTTCCAAATTACTTTGAACCCAAAATCCTGCACATGGAACAACTATACCCAGAATAGCACCAAATATACACAAAATTATGCTAAATGATAAGTAAAAATAATTGAGGGTAAATAAATATGATATGAAATGCACTCATCAAATACCCCCACACTTGAATGTTTGCTTATCCTCAAGCAATCTCCAATCACTCATTAAAAGAAAGGATGAGTGCAATACTTCTGATTTCAAGAGAATAGCAAATTCTCAAGCATAGGGGAAACCACGACGGTTAGTCCAACAATAATGCACAATAAAGATGCTACACTTTTACTTTAAAGACCTCATGCGTGTGTGAAAACCCTAAATTAAGTGCCCCAAAGTCTCTAGGAATTAACCTACGCTAATTGACTTTTATTCCAACTAGACACAGTGGGTAGTAACTTCATACACCCTAGAGGTAGCTTTTTCCCCGGTAGGTCATCAGATGTACACTTGTAATGCCCAAAATTTGACTACTCAAGAGTGGCTTTCACTCTACTAAGGTGATAGCTCTTTCTACCATATTTTTACACACAAAATTTCAAAATTTACTAGTAGGGCATCCCAATTAAAGAATATGACTTCTAGTTTTTTTTAAAGAATTAAAATTGGTCCTGAGCGAAAAGTTATCATCCTTGAATTGGTGGCTCCACAATTAGGGCAAAGTGATGAGGTCTTAGGTCTTTATAATAAAAGAGAGTTTACATTTTGGCTCCGATTAGGTTACTAACACATATGTTCCCCTAAGTTTAAGAATTTCCAACAAAGTAATCATAGATCATCATTAGCAAAGCACTCAATCATAAGACAAGCACGCAACCCTCCCCCATACTTGAATGCTACATTATCCTCAATGTAGAGATGTATACCATGTACAAAAATTGAGAACAACATTTAAAAAAGAAAGGGGGATTGAAATGACTTTCCTAAACACGGAGAGTGATGGTGCCGCTCTCAATGTGTGTGCTATACAACTCCAAGCAACCACACAATACCTGAGATGAGTGGAGAGACACAGGTGAAACCTGGGAAAGAAAAATATATATAATAGATTAAAGATGACAAAAGATCAAGATAGAAAAGAAAAGCAAAAGTAAGCAAACCAAAATACCCATGCGTTTGAGCAAGCGTGTGATGTAGGGACCGATAAAGAGGGTCGGTCAGTGACCTCATAACCCAAATGTAGGTGGAATCCATCCGTCATGCTCAGCAGAAAGTCGAAGTCAAGGTGATTGACTACCCCAGAACTGTTGCCACGTCCTGTCAAAGTGTGACTGAGGACGAAATGGATATACTGGAGTGTCAGAGTGCGGAGGGTGGTGGCTTTGGTCCGGCGAGGATCATAAGTAGGAGAAGTGCTCAGCTGTCTCCAAGCGTCCCCTTATGCCTCTCCAATCGGCCGGGATATCAACAGCGTATCGTATTCAGGAATCCGAGTGAACTCTGCGTCATAAAGCCCCATCCGAACAGAGAAGTCAGTGAGATTGATCCACTACATCGCACCAACACCTGAAACAGGATGAAATCGGCACGATGAAATGCAACAGTCCCCGGGATAACTCAAACATGACTAGCATCTCAAGCACCAACTGCTCATAAGTGTTATCAGTGATCAGGAACAGCTGCCGCCAGTCTCCTATGCTCAATAACCGCTGAACCTCTACCTCTAAACCAACCTCCCGAAGGACATCCTAATCAATTTTCCTCAACTCGCCGAAACGGCAACGAGAGAGTCGTGCATAGCAATTCAGGTGCGACTGAGGATGAGAGGTAGGCACGTAGTTAGTGTTAGGAGTGGATACCTCAGTTTTGAGCCTCTTGGAAGCAATGTGTTTCCTAGGTATTATTTGCAAAAGAAGATGAAGACAATCAGTACACAGGTGACAATCAGTACCTAGGGACACGCTAACGGTGCTCGACTAGGGAAACACGATCATACATCGAGTGGCCATCTTCCTCGATGAGCCCTCACTCATCTCACAAGAAAACTCAGTGATATCTAAGAAAAATGACATTCATGAGGGTTTGAAACAAGCATCAAATCAAGATGATGGCTAATGGAAACCCCAAATCAAACAACGAAGTCAAATGGCGGCTTACCAAGATTAATGAAGAATGCATGAAAAGCGGTAATCAAATGCGACAAAGTACGGCAAGATACGAAATAAAACTCACAAAAACTATAGTCGAAGAAAATAGTGCGAAAAGGTGAGAAATGGAGTGGAATAATGCGACCGGCGGCTAGGTTTTGAAATAGAGTGGTGGAAGCCAAATGGTCGCGACTGAGCACACAGAGCACGTGCGTGAAATGGGCATCAAGATGCTAGGGGTAAGCACGATTATTCTCAGGGAGTGTCCCTCCCCTTGATTATCTCAGGGGAATTCCAAAAAGTCCTAAGGGGTAAGACACGATCGTGTAAAGAGCAGGATGACCTTACTGACCTACTTTGCATGCCCATGTTGTCACACCCACCCTTTTTACTGAGGTCAATGTGGCACTCATCAGTTAAAAATCCATTTTAACTAGAAACTGACACACCTGAAAAACCAAATCAAACTTAAAGAACACGATTAACAACTTTACACAGCTACAGGTTCAAATACATGAATACAACAAACATAATTACTCCAATCTGTAGGTACAACCACTACAAGATCACGACACCAACACATAGAAAGAAAAGGGACCCACTCCAATCTAGGACTCAACCCTGTCTAGCTTTGTACTAGCACAGGCGATCTAATAGGGTCCTGCTCCTGAAACTGCAACGCATTTCAGTTGGTCGATAGTGGCTCAATAATTTTAAATAATTAAATATAGCATATATAAGGATCAATTTCGCGAATAATTTCCCAACTTTCCCAAATACCAGAATTTTGGCAAAATACAACTTTAAAGAGCTTTTAAAACAAAAAATTCTTCATGAATTATCATCAAATCACTTTTCGAAGGAAATATAATTTTTGTGATAGACTGCCCTCCTAAGAGCGACAATTAGGCTTCGCCCCCTCATCACAATCCAAAACAACATCTTTTACACAACTGAACTGTAAAACTAATCTTAAATCACTTGCCTAAAGACACTCCTCGACTTAGTGGCGACCCTGGGTTTCTCACATGAAAGACCACCTGTCAATGGTTGTGCACCTCATGACTAGGGTAAACTCAGGGTTGACCACGCCTCCTCTCATCAGGCGGACCGTGGAATCCCACACTGCAGTGTCAGACTAAAGTCGGCAGTCACCATCAAAGCCAATGCAATAATGTAATTCTTTCCAATTTCCAACTCTAGGAAATCATCACACACACATTTCCAAATCTAGGACACCATTCTTATACCAGAATATAAACCAAATCAACAAGCATTGACAGTAAAACATTTTAATATGCACACATAGTTTCACAAATCATCTCAAAGTCAAGGTACACATAACCATCAAAATAAATACCCGAAAGTAATAATTAAAACACATATATATGTATTTTCCACAGTTGAAACAACTTATAATTATACGAAACCAGATATACTAATACGATTGCTATGGCATAGCAAACCGCAAATAATGATAAGTATATAAATCATTAAACATAATAAAATGAAATGAGTAAACAATTATTTCAAAATACTAGCCATTAAGCACTTGTATCAAAATAGTAGCAATTACTAATTATTTTAAAATAGTAACCACTACCAACTCACCTAGTCTCCCTTGGCTTTTTTACTAGACCAAAAACCTCTCTCAAGCCTGAACAACACCTAACAGGAGAACGGAAATAAATAAATAAAATGCAAGCTGATAACGAAATTGAACCTGACACGTGTCCGAATATGCGTGTAAACCGCAAGTGCACGGGTGTCGAAGTAATAATTACTCCGGTGAGTGGGTAGTCGAATCCACAGAGAACAGAGGTATTAGTATTAACCAATTCTTAGTTATCTAGTCAAAATCAATGAATGTGATGAAATGAACTAATTGCAAGAGAATTAATAAGCAAGCAAACGGGCAAGAAAAACAAGTAAAGGAGATCTCAATCAATAAAGATGAGGTACCTGGATAATGCTCCCCTAGGATCTAACATGAAGCTCAAGATTCACTAAATGCTTCTAAATCGAGTCTAATGAGTCGAGGTAATCCAAGAACAACCGGCCCTTGCCTCCAAGCCACCGGTAGTAGTACCCTACAAGGTCCCGGCGGAGAAATCGCTCAATCTCAACACCTCACACCCCATATGACCGCAATACGCTCTAGGGACACCTAAGAGTGAAACCGATTCCTAAAGATAGATCCAACCCTAATTCCCGATGAAGGATCCCTAACCCCCTACAAGGTCCCGGCGGAGAAATCTCTCAATCTCACGCCTCACACCAAATATGGTTGCATAGAGTTTAGGGAATACGGAGATAGGAAACACTCAATCGGAAGGGAAAGGGGACACTCCACTATCTCATGACTTACCCTCTCAACCCTCTTTAACCTTGAAGTTCTAACTCTAATGGAGACCTCTCTCTCATCAAAGTAACAAATCATGTAAATCCAATCAACCACAAGGATTAATTAAACAAGCAAGCAATGGGAAAACAAGATTAAAACTCAAATCAACTCGGATTAAATAGAAACATAAAGCAAATCATTACAAAAACATAGATCCTAGGGTTCACATGCCCAAATACCCACTAGGGTTTAGCCCTCCATGGAACAAGTTACAAAACAATGATGAATACAATGAAAAGCAATGAAAAACCATGAAGTAAAACCCCTTAAATTCGTGATGATGGCCTTGATGGGTCGCCCTAACGTCTTGAAGAATCCTTCTCCGAAGCTAGGTGGCAGCTCCCTCTATGCTATGACGGAGAGAAGATTGATCAAAGTTGGTGATGGACGCCCCCAACAATATCGCCAAAGATCTCCTCCAAAACCCTAGCCATCTTGCCTTCCAAGTGCTCGCCAAAACCCTCGACAAAAAGTCTCTCAAAAATAGGGCAAAGCGGCCTATTTAAAGCCCAAAAACCGCACATCACGTGCCCCCAGCGCCCAGGTGTGGATTTTTCACGCGCCCGCGTGGGCTGCAGGAATTTCCACGCGATCCAAACACTCTTCTCTTGAGGCCACATGTCCGGGCACACGTCCATGTGGTAGGCTATAAACCTTTCTTCATCGACGTATCTTTGAGAGGTCTTGCAATCTTCACAAAGAGAAGGAACATGAAGATGTGGCTACTTTTGTGCCCTTCCAACTAGTGAATTGACTTGAATCTTCTTGGAAGTTGGCACACATCTCCACGTTTATGAACTCCTCTCGTGTCTTGGTCCTTGAATTAAACAAGCACTCCCAACATTGTGTCTTTATAGCCTATCTTTGCTTCCTTTTTACTCTTCAAGGCATTCACAACCTATATGCATAAAAGAACACCAAATACACAATATGAGACATAAACCATGGTAAAAATGATGCTCAATGCATGTAAAACATATATAAAAATATGTCTACTCAAGCACTTATCAGAACCCAAAAGAAAAATACAAGAAACAAATAACTGACTCTCTAATTGGGCTAACTCACTCTAATGGGTTAAAATTGGACCTTGCATAAACAAACTAACCTCCAATTGCACTTAAACCAACTAAATTTGGCCTAAACCATCCTGAACCAACCTGAACCAACCTAAATTTCACTAAACCAAGTTCATTTTAACCAACCAACCTTGAACTAATTCCAATTGTTATACAAAATCTCTTAAACCAGCTTGGTTCAACTGAACCTAATTCTCCTTTAATTGGTTCACCACAAAGTCATTAGCCCAAATCTGAACCAAGTGGTCCAAATCAACCTCAACCAACTTAACCTGAATTCAACCCAACTCAATTACACATTGAGTTCAAATCAAATTAATTCTCACTTGGTTGCACCAAACCAATTCTTTACTCTCATTCAAACCCACATGAACCCAACCTATATCAATTTGGCTAGCCAAACCCAATTCCAATCCAATTAAATGAACTTGACTAATTCAAATCAAGCCCACTTCACTTGATTTGATCAAACCCAACTCAACTAAATCAATTAAACTCAACCAACTCTATTCCAACTATTATCATCATCATCACCATCATCATCATCATCATCATCAACTTAATTAACCAAAACAAACCCAAATTTTTGGTTACAACAGTAATCTACAATAAAGCCGAAAATTCATCCTCCATTCCATGCAAAATCCCACTCAAATACAATGGTTTTCCACACAAAATCATCTTATAACAATAAGCCTTCATCCTCTCTATCAACCCTTCTTCAAATCCATTATCTTCTTCTTCATCAAACCAACCACACATACATACATACATCCAAACATACACAACCCAATACATCATTAAAATCCTTACCAATCAAGGTCATCCCTCCGGCGAGCTCCCTCCAATCATCTCCAAGCCTATCTAATTCATTTCCTTTCTCTCATCTCATCTTTTCTTCTTTCTTTTTTTTTCACCTGTTAGAAGCTCTTTGAAGAAGAAGAGAGCTTAACCTCATCCAAAAGCTTATCCAAAATATTGTTATCTCTACCAACGACCTTCGGGTCTATTGGTACACGGGTCGCCGATAGAGCTCTCACCGAGTGGTGAGAGTTCGATTCTCGGCTGAGGGCACATTTCTGGGAGTTGTGAATAGTGGATATGTACGAGTGGTTCCAGCGACCACGTGAGCGCGGCCCCGTCCTCACTTGTTCCACCGAGGCTTGTGCACTTCCCTGGGTCTCTAGTGTGTTCTCCCCGCTCCTCTTTCCCATATTGTTATCTCTTAACTTAAATTTCTTCTGAAATTCACTGTCGGTCCCTGAAAATAATATTCCTTACATAAAGCCCCTAAAAAGTCACCAATGATCCCTAAATCATAAAATAGTATCTCAAAAAGGTCCTTGCAAACTTACCTTTCAGTCCTTGATTTCCGAAACACTTCAGATCAAACCTTTTTATTGCTTGTGAACCCATAATTTCTGTAAACTTTCACACTTAGGTCTTTGTTCTTTTCACTTGGGGTTTCTCAACAAAATTGCTCTGCAGGAAAATCTTACTGCAACTATAATAATACCCTGAATATAGTTTCTTACAGGTATCCAAAAGTTCAGGGTATTACACATGCTCACCCCGTGCTTGACCTGGAATACTTCAAAAACCAAAACCAGTGAAAATCAATAGGACAAGCAGGGGCATGCTCTGCCTGTGCTTGGCCTGAACAATTCCAGGGTAAGAGTTTTCCTTCTCTAAGGCAAGCAATTGAAACCCGCGAGAACAATCAAGATAAAGCAAACTCCCTGAAAGAATGCACAAAGATACCGAATGCCGCTCGATAAAGCAAACCACAGCAATAGAAGGTGAAAAAGACAACCCAATAGAAAAATGACTAACACAAAATAAAACAGACAAAAACAAACACGACGACTTAGGTTGCCTCCTAAGAAGCACTTGTTTAACGTCACTAGCTTGGCGTACCTGTTTTTGTGCTCAAGGAGGTTCGTGAAATCGAAACCTCTCAGAACCATCTGAAAAACAACTGGATGAGTAGGGCACTAAAGAATTAATCAAATTAACCTCACCAAAAATCTCCGAACTTGAGTAGTTGGAAGTAGTCGGAATAGATGGTAAGATGGGTGGCTTTTTCCCTTGGTGGTCACCTTTTTCCACCATTTCTTTGCAAGGGAGATTTTTGTCTTTGGCGGTTCCGGTGGTATAGAAACTTCGACAAAAGCTAACTCTAGACCATAAGATTCTTCCATCATTTCTTCCCTAACTTCATCATCAACAGGATCATCTTCTAATAACTCGGAGAGCTCATCCTTTAAAAAAGTATCTTGCACGAATTCAAAAACAACTCCATCAATAACATCTTGATAAGTGCTTGTGTATAAGTATTATTAAGTATACTTTCCTTACATTGAGCATCACTTTTATCAGATTTTGTGTCTCATTCACGTGTATTTGCGTTCTTTTGTGCATTTAGGGTTGTGGAGACAGTTTTTGAAGAAAGAAAACAAAAATAGATCATGGACGCAATTATTGAGGAAACTCTTGGACCGAACATGGATCAAGGCACAAGTTGTGCTCATAGATATGTGAGTATGTGACAACCTCCAAAATGTGCAAGTGAATACATAAAGTGGAGAGGCACAAAGGCAGTCACACTCATTTGTTCCAACTTGTGTAACATTGTCAAGAGCTTCATCAATGTGTTTGGAAGAAAGATGCAACATGATCTATCACATGGATGTGTGCCCAATCATGTGGCCTCAATAAAGAAATTGAAGTCGTGAGCATTGTAGTGAAAGTACTGTACTAGTTTATTGTAGCAAATCACTGCAACAAAATTACTGTAGCAGTTACTGTTCACAGCGCACAGAAAAATCGAAGCTTGGAAATCCACAAGCCCGTGTGAAATTTCCACATGGGTGTGTGGATGCCCGATTTTAGCCCTTTAAATACTGCTTTGAGAGTTTATTTTAATTGGGGATCTTCTTCCTATCTTTTGCCTATCTTTTGGGGAGAGCGCGGCTAGGGTTTTGAGAGGTTTTAGTTAGGATTTTGGAGCGTTCCTACGGCATTCAACATCGATCTCCTTTAGAGAAAAGTTATTGAGGGAGCTTCCGACGGCTTGGATTCAGTGGGGTGTGTCCTAGGCTTAATGAAGGAGTCTTTAGAGAAGATGAGGGGGCTCTTGAAGACCATCGATACGGACGACAAGGAGGTTATCTCTATGGATTGCTTGCACTTATTTTTGATTTCATCTTTGATGTTGTATTGCTCCATGGAGAGCTAAATCCTTAGTAGGTACTTTGGAATTGTAAACCATAGGATAATTTTGTTTCATTGACTTCTATTATGCTTCTTTAATTAATGTTTTAATTGAGTTTCAATCTTTATGTGTTTATTTATTTTATTTTTCCTTAGAGTGGCACTAGGGTTGAGAATCTATCTAGGTAACTCTTTGAAGAGGTGATTGGTTTAGATTTAGCAAGATTGAAGAGGGCTGAGAAGATGAGTCGAGAGGTAGCAGAATGTCCCATTTCTCCTCCGACGTGATTTATATTACCTCCATGTTCCAAGAGTCTTTTGTGATCATAATAGAGTGAAGTTCTAAGAGACCTTTTCCACTAAGGCTTAGTTGCATGAATAACAGAGGAAAGTGTTGAGTTATCCTTAGTGCTGGGGCTTAATTGTGGTTTGAGATCTTTCTCATGGACCAAAGGGTTAGATCTAGGTTAGGTAATAGGGTCTATCACTTGGAATCCCTAGAGCTTCAAGCAATCCCACACAGTGTGAGGTGTTGAGAGTATCCCTTTCCGCCGGGGCATAGTGTAGATGGCTAGTAACGGTTGACCTTAGGTTTGGGACCGTGCGTCTTTAGAGCTCCATGACTCATTGAACTTCAATTAGGAGGCATAATATTAGTCTTGCACTTGAAATAATAGCCCTAGGGTGAGCATTATCCGAGTGCCCCATTTACCATCAATTACCTCTCTTTATTCCTCTTGCTTTCTTTTCTCTCTTTTACTTTTATTTGCATTGATATTTTGAATCAACTTCAAAAATTGGTTTTCACTCTAGTTAAATAGAAATACTTCTTGCTTCTGAGCATTTATTCCCTATGGATTCGACTACCCACTAACCGGGGTATTTTATTACTTCGACGACCCATGCACTTGTGGTACACACATGCAAGGGGTATGTCACATCTACACAATAACAAGTGTCATCAAAGTCCATAATGTGCCTCATAGAGTCTTGGAGTTTGAAAACAACTTCTTCTTCTCCAACTCAAAGTGTTATTCGACATCCTTAACATCAATGAGAGCCTTTGAAGTAGCTAAAAATGACCTTCCCAGAATCAATGGCACCTCAACTTTGTCATCAACATCGAGAATAACGAAATCCATATGAAAAACGAACTTGCCCACCTTAACCAAAACATATTCAATTATCACTCTTGGTTGCCTGATGGACCTGTCGGCCAACTATAGGGTCATAGCGTTGGGTTTCGGTTCTCCAAGCCAAAGTTTTTGGAAGATTTTGTAGGGCATGAAGTTGATGCTTGCACCAAGATTAGCTACAGCTTTTTCATTTAGTAACCCTCCTATTGTCCAAGGAACAATGAATCCACCAGGGTCTTTCTCCTTCTTGGGGAGTTTGTTAGTGATCAACGCCGAACACTCTTCACTAAGTGTCACTAAAGACACTTCCTCCAATTTCCTCTTGTTCGTGAGCAACTCCTTCAAAAATTTAGCATACCTCAGTGTTTGTGCAAGAGCTTCTATGAATGGGACATTAATGTTTAGAGTCTTAAACATGTCGAGGAATTTCTTGTATTGCTCCTCATGTTGATCCTTCTTCACCTTCAAAAGGTAAGAAAGTTTTGGCTGATAAGCTGGTAGTATACTATTTCCATTACTTTGTTCTGATGCTTTCTTCTCCATAATAGACAGGACCTCAAGATCAACAATGACAACTGGCTCAACCTGCTCTTTTTTTAGCTCTTTCTCAATAGGGGTTGGGAGTTGCTTCGCACTTCTCAATGAAACACCCTTTAAGGATTCCTTCAGGTTGACTTTGGTGTTGCTAGGGAGTGACCCTGGAAGCCTTTCCTTAATCAATTTGGACATCTGAGCCATGTGGTGTTCTAGATTCCTCACAGTAGCATTAGTGTTCCTCATCATTCCTTCATGATTCAAGAAGCAACTTTCAGTACTCTTGATGAATTGACCCAACAATCCGGTAAGTTCACTAATAGAATCTCATGATAATGAGGATGGTGGTTGTTGTGTGCTCTATGGGGGAGGTCTATTCAGTTGTTGTGTTCTCTGTCCTTATCTTGGTTGACTCCATGAATAATTCGGGTGATTTCTCCACCCTGCATTATAAGTGTTGTTGTATTGATTGTTTTGAAATAAACGATTCTGCCCAACAAAATCCACTTGTTCCAACTGTCCCGTACCCATCTTAGCAGAGCCACTGAGCTCACATGGAGGCCCCCAACTATCATTAGAAGATCCACCCACTTGACTGAACGACTGCAATGAATCAAACCTCTTTGTAATGGCTTCAACCTGTGTTGCCAAAGTGGTGATAACATCCACTTGGTAAATTCCGGTTGCGTTCACCGGCTTGCTCCTCTCGGAACTCCAGTGATACCCATTGTTTGTCATCTCTTTGATCAATGTATATGCCGCGCTTGGTTACTTGTTACACAATGAACCCCCTGAGGCTGAGTCAAGCATCTGTTTAGTAGCGTTGTTCAGCCCATTATAGAAGATTTAGATCTGCATCCATTCCACTAATTCCATGTTATGGGCATTTCCTCAACATTTCCTTGTACCTCTCCCATGTGTCGTACAAGAATTCAGAATCTAATTGCACAAAGGATGAAATATCACTCTTCAACTTGGTAATTTTTGCTGGAAGGAAGTATCTAGCAATAAAAGTTTCTGAAACTTGCTTCCATGTCGTCAACAACCCTTGCGGCAAGGAATTTAACCACTGTTTCCTCGCAATGTGAACAAAAGAGTCTGAAACGAACAGCATCCTCAGACACGTTATTCGCCTTGAAGTTATCACAAATTTCCAGGAAACTCCTCAAATACTCATAAAGGTCTTCATCCTGAAATCCATCGAATTGACACATCTGCTGTACTATCTGAATGATATTAGGCTTCAGTTCAAAATTATTCGCAGCAACAGGAGTGTGAACAATAATTGACACTACTCCCTAAAAGTTGGGTCGGGCAAAATCGGAAATACTTCGTTGCCAATTCCCAGTCATACTCTATAATTAACCTATGTCCACACTGATCTCCACTGTCCCTGTCTCACTCAAATTAATCTATGTAATTCTTCTTCTGAAATTCCTCTCAACTTCTGGGTTAAGGTTCGCAAATATGAACAATATTAACAAACTAAATCACCGAAATCCAAATTTTACTAAAAGTTGACAGTCTCTAGCAATGGTGATAAAAACTTGATGCACTCTCCGAAAGTATACGGGTCACACACACGTAGTAAAGTGGTACCCTGTGAGGGGTAGGGTTGTCGAACCTCAGGGACTGGACTTAAAGTACTAACCCTTCTTCCGATGTCTAGTTATGCAAGAATTAGATAATTTTAAAGAATAGAAACAAGCGAATAAGGAAAGAACAGATGGATATGTCAGGTGAATAGGATCAAGATTTTAACAACAAGAGCGCAATGCCCCCAGGACGATCCCTATGAGCTATAGCATGCCGACTTGCTTGTAAAGACTACCAGGTACATTCTAAAGTTCAAGTGTGTGCTCACAAGCAATGTTGCATCTATTATTCTCAAGTACACCAAGTTTTGCCAAGATAACTATGCATTTCAAACAAATCAAGTTTTGCACTTTAATAAGCAATCACAACTATGGTAATCCATACATCGAGTTTTACCAAGGCAACTGTGCATAATCCAACACATCAAGTTATGCAACTCAAGATTAAACACATGAATCTAAAAGAACTCCATAGACATTAAAAACAAGTAGTCAAAGCATACAAAGCATCATAGTTTACGTCCCGGGCACCATGGACGGTTAGCCCCTCATGGACAGTTACAACAAGGAAGATAAAGAGAAAAAACCAAAGTAGACATGACTCCCTTCTTCACAAGATAATCTTCCTAGTCGAGCTCCAATATGCTAACCCCACTTCCCTTGTGCCTCCGACTCATCCTTGATCCCCTTAGAAGGTGTCATAAAGCCTGATCTTCACTCTCTTCAAAGTCCTCCCGGTGGAGAGAAGAATCTCCAAACAAAGATGAGAGTGAAACCCTAAAATCTGGAGTTAAAAAGGCAATTTTGGGTTCTACACGATCTAAGCACGGTCGTGCTTAGACTGTGTTTCCTCGGTTGGGCTTTTGAGTGAATTAGCTAAACGCTCGTCTAGATTTTCTAGTGGGATGGAGCACGATCAGAGGAAGTGAGGATCTAAACAAAATGAATATAGTAGTGCTCGTATCAATTTTACTTGGAAATTTAATGAATAAGATGATTGTAATTTAATAGAGATTAAACCTTAGCTAATTGGGACAAAGGAAACCAAAATCACACCAAGTGCTCTCTCAAGACTCCTTAGTATCTAAACTTATGCTTAAGATGGAAGTGAATCTCTCCCACTCCTACCCTTGCTTAATTACAATGAGCTTTAGGATATCTACACCGAGAATTGGGGATAAACCACTAAAATTCTAATAGAAAGGTACATAGTGCCCTTACTATCTCTGGCGGGCATCAGTGATACCTACTCATCCAAGTGTGCTCTATTCGCATGGATATCTCAATACACAAATGAAATCATAATGATATAGCCACTTTCGATATGCAAAACCAACAATGTAAATAAGGATGAATTCAGAACCAAAAGGTAAATCTAAATTAAAAGCAAACAAAAGATAAAACAATCCCAAACTACATCAATTTGGGCACCCAAAGAAGTTAACCCTCCATGGGGCTCATGTTCATCAATACAAAATTCATCTTAATCTCTATAACCCTAAACATGTAAAGAAAAACCCCCTTTTCTCAATGCTGCGTGGTTGGAGATGATGTGAGCCACTATCGTTGCCAATGGTTCATCATTGCGGTGACTCATTCGACTCCTCCTTTAATCTTTCAAAGCATTCTTCAACCACAGCCAAAGAACTACAAAACCTTTTCCCCCAAATTCAACCAAAGCATGGATGCCCTAAAAAGCTCTTTAAATCTTCTATTTATACCTACAGGGCCAGAATGTTACATGGGCAAGTACACTGGCATGTTCTATGCCCGTGTAACTCTCAGGTGAAAATCCAAAACTCAGGAAACTTTAGTACACAAGGGATGCTATAAAAAGTCGTGTACTTCTATCTCCGTCAGTGTAGTTCCCAGGTTTTCTTCTTCTCTTATATTGTAGTTACACGCCCATGCAACCTTCCTTATCCTCGTGCTCTTACCTGGGATGCAATATAATCTTTCAAATATACATGGACATTAACTTGGTTTACATGGGCATGTTCTTCTTTGTAGAAGTGATCAAGAGGTTGTTGAATGCTATCCGCCCGAAATTTACTATGTCAGGTACACAGCCGTGTACCCTGACCGTATATCTCTCTTTGATGGGGTTTGGCACCAATTTACTCCCAATTTGCTTCATGTGGCTCCTATTGTGCTTCTTTCAACCTGTGATACAAAATGAACCACGAAGTACTAATTATCCACAGAAACAAAGTTCAAAATGGTCGATTAAGTGCTAACTAAGATTGATAAAACATGTATAAAATAGCACTATCATATTTTTATTGGATCATTACCCATTTATGTTTAATTTGGTATATTTGTTTTGTAAGCTTTAAAGAAGCCATGGCAAGCTCAAGAACACATTTTGGAAGAAATCCGCAACAAAAATAGCATTTTTTATCAGGGGCATTTTAGCAATATTGTAGTATACTCTTCACATGTATTTTTATTAGATCAATGCCAATATTGTGTTTAATTTGGTTTTGTTTGTTTTGCAGGCTTTGAAGAATCTATAGAAAGCTCAAGAACACAATTTGGAAGAAATCTGAAACAAAAATGGTGTTTTTGAGCAGCGGTACTTGATAAGTGCTAGAAAGTTAATATTTTCTATATCATTTACCCTGCATTCAATATGGAATTTGACATGTTTAGCACCTAATTAGTATAAAATTTTATTCTTTTGTTCGCCACATCCTTTATTTTTATTTTAGCGAAAAAGAACGAATTTGGGGGTATTTTGAAGCAAATTGGTCTAAGTTGCTGAATAAGAGATTCACTACGGCTCACAATGATCATGATCACATCTCACCATGGCCGTTGTCCACACTCAACATTGCCATTATCAAGCAGTGGCAATATGGAATCACTGAGAACAACACAAGAGCTACAATGGCCTTACAACGGCTGTTGTGAACCCATAATGGTCGTGATCTACCCATACAACGCCCAGAGAGCCGTGCCAGGATGTGACTTGGAGCCCAAGCAATAACTTACCCACCACAGCCATCACAACGCCCTTGGTGAGGCAGTGACAGACTCAACATTATATAAACCTTAGGTTTTTCTACTCAAGGGGAGATTCTTTTACCGAATAAGGTAGGGCGACCGGAGTTCAAGAGATCTGAGAAACAGGAGATGACTTTCATAAATATTCAATAGATTTGGGTGACGTTTTCAAGGGATATTCAACGTATGTCAATTAGAGGAGGGCTCACAAAGAGATTCAGTGCCATCTTGTCAATCTTGGGATACTCTCGACCTTAACCTTCACAGACCTATTGGAGCGAATTAATTTAGGAATTCTTTATACATTATTTTTGGTCTTATGGTTCTCTCTTTATTAATATCTTTATTTGTGATCCATAAAACCCAATTCGAGAGAAATTGTAAGTCTAGGTTCCTCGAATATTGTTTATGAATCCTGATTATTAAATTCAATAAATCTTTCTAGTTTATGCGATTCATTGCATGTTTCTTGAATGTTATTCTTGTTAATGTGGATGACAAAGATATGCCCCTACATTAGAACACACATGCCATGTTAGATCTATGCATACACTAAGAGATTAGGCATTGCTAGGTTTTTGGATTAGGGATCAATTGTCCCTTAGGCATAGTTTTTGATTTGTCCCTTCTAGATGAATTCTTATACTTAAGGCAAACATAAAAGGCTGGGGTATGAAGAGATTCCATATTAAGTTTCTAGTGATTTAGACATGCATGATAAGATATTAGGACCAGTAGATCTTTATATTCCTCTGGTCCAATACTAGAATATGATTATCAGACTCAACACCTATCATAAATAAAAATCAAGATAACTATTATGCAACAACCCAACTCCTTCTGAATGTGCTTAACGATTCTCCAACTATATTTTTTAATAATTTATAGAAGTAAATTAAATAAACAACCTAATATTTAGGCTATTAATTAAGTGAACAGGCAGTAATAGGAGCCTCTTACTGTTCCTAGGGAAATATGACCCTCGTGCTCACCCACGAGGTATTACTTGATGACCCGTACACTTACGGTATTTATGGACTTATTGTAATATTATTTGCATAATTGCATAGTTATTTTCACACAGCTCATAAGTGTCCATCAGTACTACCGCTGGTATTATGGAGCCTGCATGATTTCATCATGCTGCCTCATGGATACCTGCATGAACGTGGTTAAAAGCCTTGAGGCTACCATGCAGCCCTCATGGTGACTGAAAGGTTCAGGAAAAGCATTTTTATGGTCCTTGCGGGCTCATTGCAAACCTCATGAACTGGGTACTTATAAAAGGGGAGAGTTAGGGCAAAATAAAGGGACTTTTCTCTTAGTCATTTGGGTCACCATCCCATCTTTCTTTGGGTGATTTTCCAGTGATCTAGCATGTATTCTTCACTAAGAGGAAGGAAATCAAAGCAGAAGGAGCTTGGAGAAAGATCCAAAGCATCAAAGAAGCCATTTGTGGAGAGATTTCAGTGGCGTGGATTTTACTTGCCGATCTGTGCACTAGTGATCTATGCATAAGGTATTACTTGACGATCCGTGCATTTGTGATGGGCAACCATCAAGTTTTTAGCATCATTTCCGGGGACATAAGGAATACTAGAAAAACTTGTAGCTATTGCTCTAGCCATTTTTTCTTCTTTTCATTCATATTACTTTTATATTCTTTTTTTTTTTTTACTTGACTTAATTTTTGTATTCTCTTTTGTGTGAGGTACAATTTTCTTAGCAAACGCAATGAGCTTGCAATTTGAATGATTCGAATTCTATTTTAGCCACTACAATTGATGTCCTTAATGAAAAGCTCAACAAACTTATTACCTAAAGATCACTTCATAGAAATCCATACACCAATGCATGCCATTATATTGTGGAAGACATCCAGATGCATCGAGCTAGTATCATGAACGATAGTGGGAATGCCCCCAAAATAGATTAACAACCAACTTCCCACCTCAAGAATAATGGTACAAGTATTCTCTAAGTTCTCGGTAAAAGCAACCACAAAGAAAGCAATTTAGTACCAAGGATGTATTGGTGATATTTATGATACATACTAAAAGAAAATTTGAAGCCATTGATGCTACAATTCTGAATATACAAGCATCTCTTTTCAAGTTGGAGAACTAAGTCGGAGAACTTCTCAAGATTGTCACCTATTATGAGCCAACAATAGAAGCCCCATATGGGAATAACAATAAAGAGGAAGGGAACAATGATGAAAAGGAGATGGAAGAGAACTTTGGTGTATTGGAGGAAGAAGGGTTAGAAAAAATGGCACCAATACCAATTGAGCAAGCCCTTGGCATAGAAGTTGAACTACACACCAAGCACAAAAGATAAGTATTCGGGACCACTAAATAAGCAAGGAAGATGCTTAAACCATCTGAGGATCTGCCAAAGCCACAATTACACAATTCCTGGCCTAAACAGTTCCCATGGAGGCCTAAAGATAACTTGTTCAAGGTCTCCACAAGATCATCACCCCGGTAGGTAACTTTCTTCTCTTCTGGTAGTAGCTATGCTAGATGTAGCCAAGAGGAGCACACCTTTCTCAAGCCTCCATAAGGTAAGAAAAAGGTTGACAAGTTCCCCTTGCTTATATCCCGTAAGTGCACGGGCTTGTCGAAGTAATAATCCCGGCTGAGCGGGGTCGAATCCACAGGGAGTAGGGAGTGAAAATACTTAGTTTGATTCTTAGCTATGTGGAAGATCAATTGTGATAGGTGTGAAATTGATTCAATTCTCAACAATAAAATCAACAAGTGAAAGAGCAAAAGTAAGAAGAGGGTAATGCAATCGATAAAGATGGGGTACTCGGATAATGCTTCACCTAGGATAATCGCTTCAAGTGCAAGAACTCTCTATTATGCTTCCTAATCAATGCAATGGTGAGTCATGGAAATCCTTACATACATAGTCCCAAATCTAATGTCAACTATGCCTAACTCTATACATGTCCCGGAGGAGAAATCGAACAATCTCAACACCTCGCACTCGCATAGAGTTGCAATGAACTCTAGGGATTCCAAGTGATAAATCTCTTCCTAAATATAGACCTAACCCTTTGGTCCAGGCGGAAGGTCCCTAGCCACAATTAAGCCCTAGATACTAAGATCCTCTCAACGCTTCACTCCATTGCATGCGCAACTAGGCCCCAGCGGAGGTTCATCCCTTAGACCACTCACTCTATTACGGCCGCAAAGAACTCAAGGAACGGAGGTAGAATCTATCACGCCGGAGGGGAAAGGGGACGCTCCTGTACCTCTCGACTCACCCTCTCAACCCTCTCCAACCTAGCTTTGTCTAACGCTCGTGGTGTGTCACTCACTCACAAGGTTACCAACAAGAACTCTCAACCCTAGTGTCACTCTAGGGAAATGTTCATACAATCAAGCATTCAAGGTTGGAACTCACAATAAACATCAATTTATTGAAAGCATAATAAAGAAGTTCAATGAAACGAATACATCCTAAGGTTCACAATCATCCAAGTACCCACTAGGGGTTTAGCTCTCCATGGAGCTTAATACAATTAAAGAAATCGAATGTAAAAGCAATGAATCCATAAAGAAACCCCCTCGATGGTCGTGACAATGGTCTTGTGGAGAGTCCTCTACTCGTCGTCCAAAGATTCCTTCGTCCGGTATAGGATACGCCTCGATCGAAGCTCCCCGACCAACCTTCTTCCTAATGGAATCACGATGTCGGAGCCGTAGAACTTCTCCAAAACCTTGGCCAATACCCCTCGAAACCCTAGCCAAGTCCTCTCACAAGTTGGGGAAAAAGATGGAGAAAAGAATACCAAAAATCGGGGCTGAAATCGGCTTTTAAATAGGGGCTGGAATCGGGTGATCTGCAGGGCGTGTATGATGTCACACGCCCTGCGGAATTTCCACACAGGGCGTGGATAATTTCCACACGCCTCGTGTGGATTCTCTGTTCTCGATTTCTCGGCGGTGCCTCTCTGAGTGTTTTGCTACGATGAACTTTTGCTACGATTACTATACCAAAAATACTCCCGAATTCCATACTTTCATTGGGAGTAACGCATAAGCGGGCACACGTTTACGTCGTGAATCACTGCCTCTTCAATGATGTGCACGTTGGTGGATCTCTTGTTCTTATATGCATAAAATCGGAATGTTCGAGTGTGACCGCCTTTTGTGCCCCTCCAAATAAATGTGCTCACTCGAATCACGAGGAGGTTGGCACACACTCTAGCATCTCTGACAACCCGACCTATGTCTTCGCGTTTGAACCTTAGCAAGATCTCCTCCAAAATAGGTGCATTATGATCCGCATTGGCCTATTTCCTTCATACTCGGCCTCACAACCCTACCTGCATAAAAAGTAACATAAAAACACACATATTAATGTAAAAACCTGAGAAAAGTAATGCTCAACATAAGGAATGAACGCTTCGCATTCATATCGCACAAGCACTTATCAAAGGTATATCAAGATAATGACGTAAACAAGTGCTCCTTGGAAAGCAACCCAAGTCTTTTAAATGTGTTTTTCATTTTTCATGTATTGTAGTTTAGTTATAGTTGTCATCACTTTTGATTTTCATATTTTGTTATTTGTTATAATAAATTCATGCTCATCCAAGTTTTTTTATTTGTTGCTAGATGATTTTGTGTTGATTGGGTGTGACTTAATATGTGAATCGGGGATTCAGTACTTGTACTTGTGTTTTTCATCAAAGTTGTAAAGTGTTATCTGCTAAAATTAAAGTTTCCAGATCATTGATACTTTAAATTTCTTTTTTATTTTTCATATTTCTCTTTTCACGACCTGACGCACGGGCCCAAGGGACGCGGCAACCGCCATGACAATCCCGAGGAGGGATACTCTGCCACTCAACCCTCGAGACACCGCAAGGCTAACCAACGCACCTGGAATCCAACAACATCTATCACAGATATAAAGCGGAGAAAAACACTGATACACAGCGGAAGTAGCAACAACAGCAACCACAATAATAAACAGAATTAGAGGGGTTCAGCATAGGGAAACAACAACAACAACAACACACAGCTGATACACCAAGGGTTTAAGAGTTGCATACTACAAGCCAACAACAAACTTTTCTACATACTAGTGGATCCCAAGTCACATGAACAAAATGAACTGAGAGAACAGTAGCAAATGCTCAGCACACTGCCACACCGCCGCACCAACTACCTGCAAAAGGCTAGGAAGAGGAAAGGTGGGTGAGCAACTAACATTACTCAGTGAGGGGCAATTAGCACAACTGTAATAGAAATATACCAAAATAATGACATAAATCTCCAAATATGATACTTTACACAAAAACTAGTTTAGCGCATGAATACATATAATAATAGCAAACTTAATACAAAATAGCAAGAAAGATAGAATAAGAAGACATTTTGCCTCAATTAGGGTTTTAGAATATCAAAGTGTGAAAATACTGAATATAGAGTTCTAGATTATAGGAATAAGCCAATCATAAAGCAAACCTTCCATAATAAAAATGTAAATCAAAATACTTCCCAATTATAAGTATAACAAAGTAAATAACATGAGTTTCACAATAAATAATCATAATACTAGTGTCAAATCAAATTAATAGGAGACTGCCCTCCTAAGAGCAATAGTTGGGCCTCGCCCGCTCACCACAAATTCAAGATGACACTACAAAAGAAACAATGGGAATAAATTTCAAACTCAAAATAAAACAACACCCAACACTCACCTAGCATAAAGTGGTCTAGAAACCTCTCCAAACCTTCACCGCTGCTGCAACTAGGTTTAGAGTTGTCAAAGTACTCATGCCCTTGATGTTGACCCATCGGTTCACCACATGGTGACAATGACTACCAGATGAATGTCCAGTCATGATTCTACACTCCCACCTGAACTGCCCCACGTAGCAATCAGCCGGTCTACCACGCCATCTCAAAAGACTGGCCGTAAAGACCGCCTACTGCAGTAGGGTATCACCATTTAACCCAAACAAAAGGTATAACTCCACACGGAATACAATAGCTAACACAATAACCCACAACAACAATACCTCAGCCATTTCCATAAGGAAATGATAAAAGCATAAGCAAAACTCAAGTTTTTAACACAAATCATTTTACACACCTCAACACAAGAAATAACATAGAAGTCCTTACCTTTCAACATCCCAAGAATGAGTTTCAAACTTATATTTCACAAAATCAAAGATTTTCACAAGGAAACCCAATTTTCACAAAACAACCACTTTGAAACACAATACTTTCCAAAAACAAATGCAAAGATCTCGCAAACTCCTTGAAGGGTCTCAATTACAAGTCAAACATGAATATTTAAACACCGAATAATACCTTCAAGATCTTTAACAATTATAACTATCATTCAACAAGATACAAAACAATTATAAACCAATAGAGCTTTCCTTAAGCCACAATATATATATAAAGCTATTAATATTTTTCTAATAGAATTATGCTAATTAGTCCCACTCACCAACTTAAGCGAGTATAGCCCGCAAGAGTGTTACTTCTGCACCTATTCCTTGCCTCAAGCCAAACCCTCACCACCTAATCAACTACGACCACACACACACAGACACACACAAACAAGAAAAGAGTAAGCCAAAGAAATGCCAAGAAAACTCTAAGATTAAGCATGCAAAACAAACCTCAACGAGATCAAGGGTTAGCTCAAAACTAAGACCAGGGATTTCCAAAGAATTCCAAAGGTTCTAGGCTTCCCTCTAAGCCAAAGAAACCAAGAAAACAAAAAGAACTCACCGGTGCTACAATAAAATCAAGAATGCTACAGTACCCGAGACCAAACTCATCAACAATCGAAGGGAAAGACACCAAGTTCTCACAACTATACAATTTCCAACTAAAAAAATACATGAATCAACAAATCTATGGCATCATTTTGAGCTCTTAAACACCCTTCTTTTCCCCATCAAACTCTACATAAATGCCATCAAATCTCATGGAATTCAAAGGAATACTAATTCCATGGATACAAGGATGCAATACAAGGGATTCACATCTCAAACAACCTTCAAATAGCCAAATAATTACAAGGATTTTGAAAACAAGTTTCCAAGGAAGAGCATGAGAGGTAAATAACCATTTCAAGAGCTAAAAACAAAAGCACAACATAGAAGATGCATACCTTATCCAAACAAATGAAAGGAATGGATAATTACCTTCTAAACTTCAAACCAAACAAAATTTGGCAAGAAGAAGAGAAAGCCAGCCATTAAAATGAAAAAGAGAAGAGTTAAGAGCTGAATGAGAAGCTTAGCTTCTAAGGAACCTTGAATATAAAGGAATGGATAAGGTTTTACGGGAAAATGACCATTTTACCCCTAAAGTTCAATTTATTGACCAAAATACCATGGACTTCAAGAAATGACTAAGTTACCCTCATGCTTATGAAACAAAGTCTAGAGTGAATAAGCATTTGGCAAAAGACAACAATACCCTTGTATATTCAAGAAAAGACATTGGTGAGTAAGCTTGAGTGATAATTACTCAAATGACCCCAACTAACCTAATAAATACTGTGGAAATCCTCTACCCTCCTAATGGCCAAGGAAGGAAAAACAGGAAGGAGAGTGATGAGTCAGGTATCACATCTCTTGACTCAAATCTTGGTGAATGATATGTGAATGTTGAAACTCCAATTTATTTGAATTTTTGGTAAATTTTTGTAAAATAAGCAACTTGACTCTTGAGACTAAGATTAGCATGGACCTTTTTCCTTTTTGCTTTAGTATCTTTGTTTAGCTTAATTTGCTTGTGAGTTTGCTCTCCATTTTGTGAATTTTTTGTTTTTTTTTTAATTGATGATCCCTTCTTGCAAGGCTCTAAGGGAATAAGATGATTTCTCCCCATTTTTTTCTTTGGAGGCCGGATTGGACCCATGGAACCAGCCACACCCTATGTTCAAGTTGTGAACTGCAAGTCATTATATATAAAGCGGAGAAGTTCACTTACACCGTCCCCTTTATTTTCATTACATAATCCCACCATATTCTACTAATTTATGTATATTGAGGCAACATACGATATTAGGTGTGGGGATGGGGTATTTTGTATTTAATTGAGCCACCTTTACATGCAAGTGTCACCTATGATATCTATGATCATCTTGTTGAGAATCTCCTAGCTTGAAAGAATGATAGATGTGAGTTTTTATTTTGGTGTTCTTTAATAAAAGTCTTGTTTTATCTTCAGTGTTTTTCCACACACTCTTTCACTAAACCTCTTTCTCGCGCACTCCTACCAACCCATCACTTTGATGCGGCCTTAGATTGTTAAGTTCTATTCTCAATGGGCCTTTAAGGACTTTTGATTCTTATGTAAGCTATAGCCTTAGTTATATTTTGACTTGTAGACTAGTCCAGGAGACATGAGATACGCAATTGCTAGAAATAAGTAAAAGATAGTATTCCGCTGCTCATATTGGCTAAATATCTCAAGGTTCAGGCTCCTAACTAGAGTACTCCTTCAGCCAACGGCTAGTAAAGCATGAATACGCTCATGTAGATATGTATTTAATCAAGTAGCTAGGTGTTCTGGTGCCTAAACAGCATGTGCAACCCTCTGAAAAATAATGTACAGTCTACGTTAGTTGAAAAAAAAGACCTATTGATCTTTTGGATTGTCTATTCCCTTTCAAATGGGGTTATGGATCTAAGATAGAAATTAAAAGGATCTTGATTGTCCATTGATTGTATGCTTAACACTTTTATGACCGATAATCATTATCTGTGGAGTGAATGGAATCCCCAAACTGATCTAGGGTAAGGAAGGTAAGATAGGAGGTTCACACACACTCACAGGAACAATTTAGATAAAATGGGACTATCTTGTTCTGAATTTTCCGTAACTCAACATCTTGATTTTCTTTCACCTCATGCTTGTGAGATTCTCTTCTATTTGAGCTTAAGGTTGTACATTTAGCCACTTATCATTTTCCTTATTCTTCATGATTTGTTTGCTTGAGCATAATCAAACGCTTAGGTGTGGGGATGCTGATAAGCATCAAAATGTATATGTTTTTATATATAATTTGTATACTCTTTGCATGTATTTTTATTGGATCAAGGACCCTCTTGTGTTTAATTTAGTTTTATTTGTTTTTTACTTTAGATATTAAAGTGGCTGGTACTATAGAGCCCTTATTTTCATGCGGCCCACGTGGATGCCCGCACGAACCTAGCTGAAAGCCTTGCGAGCTACCATGCGGCCCATATGGTCACTCACAAGGCTCAGGAAAAGCTTTTTAAGGATCATGCAGCTCTTTGCGGGCAGCATGAATTGGGGACTTATAAAAGGGGCGAGTAAGGACAAAAGAGGGGATTTTTCTCTAGGCCTTTTGGCCCAACGTCCCACCTTTCTTTGCGTTATTTTTTGATGATCTATAACCTATTCTTCACCAAGATAGAGGAAATCAAAGGAGAAAGAGCTTGGGGGAAAATCCAAGGCATGAAAAGAAGCCGTTTGTCGAGCGATATCGGCGGCATCGTTGGCGAGACTTCAAGAACTTCATTCCATCCAAGGAGATATGAAATTAGAGGAAGTATTTCACACTTCTTTTCTTATATTTAATTTCCTTGGTGTTGTACAAGTGTTCCTCTTTCATGAGGAACTAACTTATTTGGCGGTTTAGACTTGTTGAACACTAGGGTTGTTCTTTGTAACTTTGGATGATAAACTTTGTTAATGATGTTTGATTTCTCTTGTAGAAACTTGTGGTTTGTGATTCAATCTATTGTAGCTCATAATGTGCTGGATTAAATGAGAACTCTGTGATTCAATTTCTTGATTGTACTTTTGATGAGGGATACTCACTTGTACTAGATCCACGTATATTATAAAAGGATTTTCTTGTGTTGATACGCCAAGGAATTCAAGTATTCGGTAGCCCTTAGATTGTTGGGTCGAATCCTAGATTAGGATCACACTCATTAGAGATCTCCCCGAGCACTTTGTGATCATAGGAGGAGTGGATTAAGAAGGGATTCCGGTTAACTCTCCTATGGGATTAGGGGTTAACCACCAAAGGATTTTCGGTTAATCTATTTTAGAGATCTCTTGGTCCAACATACCATCACGAGATTAGTAATATCATCCTTAGTTTAGGACTTAATGATAATCCTAGGGGGACTCTTTGTCCAAATCACCCCTTTCTTCCTTTATTAGTTAATGTTCATTATTCAAAGTTTTAGATTAGGAAATAGATGAAAATGAAGTAATAGAAGTTTTTTGGCCCCGTGGAATACGATTCCTATCTCACGCAAGGGCAATACTTGACAATCCATGCATTTGCATCAGGCATCCATCAATGCCGAACAAGAAGTTGTGCAAAAAAGTAGTAATCCCATAACATACACTAATAAAAGCTTCATAAGATTTTCTTCTTTCTTCCTTTCTTTCTTGAGCACCAGATGCATTAAAGATCTCACCAGATAATCCCTATTTCTATCTACTCCTTCCGCTAAATACTTCTCAAATGCGCAATGTTCTTTCTTTTGATGTCTATTGCGGTGCCATCAGATTATAATCCTAAAATCAATGAAACATCTTTAACCCTGAATTGCAAATGACTGTCCCCCAAATTGAATTTTTTACTCCTCTCATCAAACACCTGCATTAATGCATCCAGTACACTGCGTTCTTGGACTATGGGCTCAATGTCCATAAGGTGGCTAAATAATGTATGTCGAAGGATCTCCCAGTGCATTCATGTCATCATCTCCTTCAACTGTCGTATGGTATCCGCAAGTGGTACTAAGTAACAACGTCCATTCAGATTATTTGCTAAATGGTTGATCATTACCCTCCTAATCACACAAACAAAACACATTGTTCAGATGATAAAAAGTCCATGAACAACGAAGGGCAAAACCACTATATCTTCACCATACAATATAGTATGCAAATAATGTGAAACAAGAGCTCATGCTACAAGCAATTGTTCTTTATAAATTAACAGAAAAAAAAAAAAAGACAAATTTAAACAATAAACACTGTAAATAATCTCATTCATAATAAAAAGCCATGAACCCTGAATGCTAATGATCCGAACACATTTTTAACAGAACCAACCAAATATGTGTTTCAAATGAACCTAGATGGATAGAATATACAACGGAAGAAGACAAAAGCATGGGTAACTAGATTGCTAACATAGAATTTGAACATCAATTACATTTGCAAAAATCTAAACCTAAAATACATTTCACATGATGACAACAATTATCAAAGATTATGCGCACAAAAGACACTCGTTTTCAAAAATCTATACAAATTCTATTGATTTCAATTCAAATTAGAGCACAAACTAATTGCACAAACTAACTGCACATGGAAACTTCAATACTTTATAGAGAAATTACAATGTTTATTCACAACAATAATCCAATTCCACCTATGCCCTTTTATATAAATAGAATGTTATTTTACCAAACAATAGTTTATATTTAATAATAAATAATTAACATTATTTGTTATTAAATATTTACAATATATTTAATTATTTATTTTAATTAAACATAATTAAATATTTCAACTAATTATTATAATTTAACAAATCCTTGTATTTATGATAAACCGATCATAATCATTAACCAATTTTAATATCATTATCCAAAATCTCAAAATAATCATTATAATAATAATAACAATAATTAAAAAAACTATCCGAACCCAACACTTCAAATATTTCTCAATAATGATGAAAACAATATTAATATTATAGAAATTAAGCTGGTCGATTATGTTTTATGACTTAATTGCATAAACATCATAAAGAAGAAGAGTCGTACCGGCCCAACTTGATCTCTATCGGCATTCAGATCCTCATATCTGAAGGCCCTGCCGCTATGTTCTTCGGCATCTCTCCGCCACCGCCTCCGCTAGACCCTCTACTCCACTACGAGAATGGGTCTCTACAACATGATGAAGAAGAGCTGCTCCGGCGGATCGTCGTGGGCACCGAAACTACAAGAGCGTCATGGATACGATCTCGCGAATGGTGAAAGAAGAGGGCGTGACGAGCCTGTGACACGAATTATCGCTGACGGTGAATAGGGTTACGGTCGTCACCGCATCGTAGCTGGCGAAGTACAATCAAGCGAAGGAAGCGATCATGCACCACCAGCGAAAGGTATGGGGACGCACATCGTGAGCCACCTCAAAACTGGATGAAGCAATGATGAGATGAAACAACAGAAAAAATATAAAGAAACTGTAAAGTTTTTTTCTATTGAATGAAGGGCATAAAAGTAATGCAACACACCCACATTCAATAATCCCAATCCTTTCCTGATTACCAAACATGGGAGTGGGATTTCTGGGTGCATATGATTCCCACTCCCAAGGCATCAATCCGAGATCTAAATGCCCTTAGGGGGCGTTTGGTTGGATGGAGTTGAAAATGTAGTGGATTTGTATTTACAAATTCTAGTATTTGAAAATTCAGGAGAGTCAAATCCAGTGTTTGGTTGGATGTATTTTGTAATGCTGAATCACAAAATTTTGTATTTGGTTGGAAAGATTTTTTAATTTAGATTTTATTAAATAATTAATATAATATAATATATTAATTATATATTATATTATTAATATTAATTACACTATAATTATATTTTATTTAATATTTTATAAAATATAATTATAGTGTAATTAACTTTATGAGTAATTAATATAATTAATATATACTTAATTTATTATAATACAATATAATATATTAATTATTTATTAAAATAATTAATATAATATAATATATCAATTATATACTATATTATTAATATTAATTACACTATAATTATATTTTATTTAATATTTTATAAAATATAATTATGGTATAATTAATATTATGAGTAATTAATATAATTAATATATACTTAATTTATTATAATAAAATATAATATATCTTTATTAAAACAATTAATATAATATAATATAATATATGAATTATATATTATATTACTAATATTAATTACACTATAATTGCATTTTATTTAATATTTTATAAAATATAATTATAGTGTAATTGATATAATTAATATATACTTAATTTATTATAATAAAATATAATATATTAATTATTTAATAAATAATTAATATAATATAATATATGAATTATATATTATATTACTAATATTAATTATACTACAATTATATTTTATTTAATATTTTATAAAATATAATTATAGTGTAATTAATATTATAAGTAATTAATATAATTAGTATATTAATTACTAGATGGGAATCACTGGATGGGATTTTGAAATTCGGTCATTTTGGCCGAATTCCAAAATCCCATGACTTTTGGATTTGAAAATATAAAGGAGATTGAAATCCATTTAAACAAACAAAGGATTTCTCAAATCCAAAGATTTTCAAATCCAAGTATTTTCAAATCCGGCCAAACAAACAGTTTTGGCCTCCAATGCCACTAGCCTTCATACCTATTTGTGACATGGCACATAGAGGGCATGGATGTTATTGCTCTTTCCTTCGTTGTAGCAACTTGAACGCCGGCAATGTCTTCGTGCAGAGAAGGAAGATAAAAGGAATTGGCTTTTCTCGGGAGAAGATGAATATGGGTATGTGATACTTATTTAATAACTTCCCAATTTTCAAACCTTGAGAATGAGAGATCCCAATGAGGCCAACATAGTCATTTTACATAGTATTTAACCGGTTATACAGCAAAAGACCATATCCAAATCAAAAGAAAGAACCTTGTGTGGATATGAACAAATCAAAAGACCATATCCAAATCAAAAGACTGTTTGGCCAATTGAGAAAGTAAAAGAGATATTTTAAGCAATTTCTCTAAAATAAATAAATATAAATATAAAAGTAATTCTTTTTAAATCTTCATTTATTAACTTATTATTTTATGTTAAATATTTTAAAAATTTTAATAACATCTTAATAAATTTTTTATTTAATAATATTTTAATAATTTTCTGTTACATTTTAATATTATTTGAATATTATTAATGCTATATCAACAGCCCTAACAGAAACTTAATGAATAATAGAAGGATCTCCTACAGTTTAAAAACACTTCAACAGAAATGAATGGGCCATTTCACAATAATAGGACTACATTAAATGTTAAACCTACAACCTAAGACTTTAATTCACATTAGTAACAACGAGATAATTTTTATAAGTCCATAATAAGTTTAATTAATGAGAGACTTAAAAGGAATCAACGCCTGCTCACTTTCGACCAAACCTCAACCCCGAATAGGCACCAGGCCTTTTCACCTTGGTGATCCAGCAATCTACAAGGGTTAACACTAGCTCACTCAATTTTGAGGAAACCAGCATGAGAAGAAAGGTACGGGACAGAGGAAAAAGGCAAACAGATGGCAGTAGAATTTCCATTTTACCACAAAATAAGGAAAAAAATGGTGTAGCAGATAACGACAGCAAGCCATTTAACTGGTCACACCCTTTCAAGCACGCCGCACAATAGACAGCAATCTTGACTCTTAAACCAAAAATTTTGCTAGGTTCATGAATAACAATTCTTTCAAATAAATTAGATATCAAAACAAAATCACTTGGTTCGTCATGCGCATTAAAAGTAATAAGGGAAACCGCAAGCATATCAGACAGGAGGCTTTTTCAAGTCTGGGTCCATACAGCAGGGTTTTGGTTCACCTATTAGCCTTGGCGACACGTTCAATCTCATCCTTCTTCTTGATGGCATAACTGTTAAAACACAGAAATAATAGGCATGAGCTCCTAAAACATTAACTAAAGAAAAAGGCATTTCCGACGAGACAAAGTTATCTTCTGCTGTCTTAAGCCTAAAAAATGAAATTTACAAAAAATATATATATATATATAGAATATCCCTTTGACTTCAACATCATAATTTAAAATTCCACTCAGGACTGAATTATTATTTTAAGTCGATCAACAGACACACAATCACAATGAGCAGATAAAAATCTTTAACTGATATTTCATTTACTAGTAGGCTCAAGCTTTAGCATATCCAATTGAATTATTAATGGCTTAATTTAAAGTGGGAAGGTAGATTGAAAATCAAATTTATTTGCTTTCATATGAATGAATCAAGTTACTCTTTACATGAGCGTAAAAGAGTTCCTTATCAGGTCATGTCTCTGACTAAGCCAATCTAGCAAACAGGAATTCACATTACAAATGGAGTTCTCAGTACATAGAGAAACACAGTGTCCTATATTTCTTATATATTTTTCTATTTTATGCCTATATTTCCTTTTTTTATCATCTGTATTACTAGGTAGAGTGTATTAATACCTAAGAATGTGAAAGAAAATTGGCACGTTTCTTTCTCCCAATTCAATTGCCCAGGAAGAAAACAATTCACCATTTTATTCAGTTGATAAATAAAGAAAGAAATCACTTCAAACAACTGATAAGCGGGCAGCAAACCTGTTGGAAGATCCCTTTGCAGCATTAATCAGTTCATCTGCAAGGCATTCTGCAATGGTCTTGATGTTTCTGAATGCACTCTCCCTGGCACCAGTTGTGAGGAGATATATTGCTTGATTCACCCTCCTCAACGGGGAAATATCAACAGCCTGCCGTCTAACAACACCAGCGGACCCAATCCTAGTTGCATCTTCCCTAGGACCACTGAGAACAGAATAGACACCAATTTCATTAGCCTTGTGTCTCATACAGTTCAACTTTATACAGGCAGAAAACAATGAAAACAATTAAGTGTTTGATAATGACGTACTTGACAACATGAATAAAAATGTCATATAAAGAAGAAAATAGGAATAACACATGGCTCAAACATTACTGAAACAGACATGCTTCTAAATCCTTGATTCGCATCATTTATGCGGAAGAGAATGCTAAATTACCAGACAATCTGCTGAACTGTATATAAAAATTAATTTATGATCTACATAGACTTATATGACCAGAGATGGTAATGCGATTATATAACTACCATATGCACATGTAGAGTTTTCTCAAAAAACACAAGCACAATAATAAAACTGTACACTTTCCTGAATACAGATAAGACTTTTTTACTTGAAATGAAGGATAACTCATTCTATCATTGTCGCAAAAGTACAATAAGATAATCCAATATAACTGAAATGGACCAACAAAACAACACATACAATAGTACCATGACCAAGAGTTACCCCATATGTTTGCATGGTGACCTTATCATTAAAGATATGCATATTCTGCCCCATATTCCACATTAATTGCTAGATTGCCTGTGCCATGGATAATGTCAAGAAGGTTTAACATATATTTCCACATAAAAGACCATCTTCATCTAATGATTAATTCAACCTTATGATGACAGCACATCTATGTTTGACAAGTTAGAGCAGTATTCAAGTACATCATCATGAAGAAATTATTGAACAGAATCACAGAACATGAAGAGAATAAATCTTACCTGTTAATAACAGCATCCACTATTACTTGGATTGGGTTCAAATCAGTCAGCAGGTGAATAATCTCCATCGCATGTTTAACAATGCGAACAGCCATGAGTTTCTTGCCGTTGTTTCGTCCATGCATCATCAGAGAATTTGTAAGCCTCTCAACAATAGGGCATTGAGCCTTTCTAAACCTCTTGACGGAGTATCTCCCGGCAGTATGAGGCAGAAATGTGGCATGTTTGGTTGGGACAACAGCAATGTAATCATTCAATGACATATCACTGACCTGCACAGCAATATCAATAACTTACAAACAGTTTCCTTGAATGCACCGAGCATAAAGGAACTGTAAAGGACCTTTCAGAACACCCACCCACCCACACCCAATAACATGTTGAACAGACTTAAAGTGTCTAATTTTCCAAATGGGTTGCATTTGAAGTTGGTTGATTAAGATTTCACATGCACGTCCGTCAACAAAAAATTGATGCTTTGCATTGTACAATTCAGCATGATACTGCCTTGTCCTCATAAGCCACATTATAAAGTTATATAAACCTAACCACAATTTCCACCTTGCAAGTTTAATCTCATTTGTCACTATATACAAAAATTTCAGCCTTCCAACTGCATTATAGTTGATTAATTGCACTAGTTCACACATGCATGTGCCTCAGCATTGATCTACAAATTAGTTTTTGCAGAGGATTCCATCTTCTAGAAACGAGAATTATTGTTTGATTATCTTAATTGATTTAAAAGAAAAAACAAATAATAATCTAATAAATTCCCATATAAGCACAATGGTGGACTTAGATGGACTATCTAATAAATTCTCCATGTGTGAACACAAAATAATAATCCCTAATCCCTAATCCTTCTTTTTTTTTTTCTTTTGTTTTTTTGTTTGTTCTCTACCATTACACATTATTGTAGCTCTTTACATGATCACGCGTCCTAAAGTTAAACCTTAAACACCTAAACACATATATCATCCTTTTCCCCTTCTGTTGTTGCCTAACAGTCAAAAGTGCAAATTCCTCAAAAAAAAATAGATAAATAAATAAATAAATAATGTTTAAAATCCAAAACTTACAATATTTCCTTCGCATGCCTTCTCTCACTTGTTAAATAACAACAATAGGAAATATTTACAATCTTATGTACAGACGCAGAACGTTCTAGCTAACAAATTCTTTAAGATCTTATCATTTTATTAAAAAAAAAATACACTTTCTCTGACTCAAACGATCAGCAAACTAAAACATGGCGCTCTCATGAAACAAAATGTTTTAGCGACATAAATCCTTCCAAAAAGAAACACTGATTTATCAAACAGCCACGCAGGAGATGCTAAAATCTAGAAGAAACTAAAAAAACTCGAAACCATCACATCAAATCACACAAGAACAAGAAACCAATTCTATAGATCATCGAACTAAAACATAAACAACCACTCCAGCAAAACAATACATTGATCAACAATGATAAACATTCAAAAAATTCAAAATTCACATCAATCCATTCCCAAAGAAAGAAATCAAGCTTAATAGATCCAGAATGGGGAGCAAGCAGACCTCAACATCATCAAAAGACCAGCGATTGAAGAGCTTAACATCAGTTTGAGCCACCGCCATTGCTGCCACCGAGCTAGCACGCTAGGAGCTACAACGGAACTCTAAGCACAAGGTGAAGAGAATGGCAAGCCGGCGGCGGGAAAGATCGTGGGGGTGCCAAAAGGTTAGGGTTTTGACAAGTTATATGTAGTGCGCGCTAGGGTTTGAAGATCAGGCTATCTATAGGGTTTCGTAGAATGAACGGCTGAGATTACCCAAGAAAATTTTGTCCCGATTCAGCAATAAAGAACGGCTGGGATTCGTATTGTTGGACAACAATGGGCAGGATTGAACACGAGAATTTATAATTTGTTTATTATAATATAAAGAATCGCAATTTTTAAGATTAAGGCCTTCTTTTGATTAGCTTTTCAGAAGCCCAGAAAGCGTTTATGGGCTCAAGCTTGTTTCTGGACTAAAAAAATATATATATTTGTTTGGATTGGTTTCTTTATGGAAGCAAAATCTATTATAAAAAAATAAAAATAAATAACAGAAGCACTGATTTTTCAAGAAATTGGACATGTGATATTTCTTTAAAAATATTTGGGGTTACATAATTATTTAGCTGCCCTTATAAAATAAATCAATGACCTAAGTTTTTAAAATTTTCTCCAAACATTTTACATCTATGCCTCCAAAATCTAAAGATCTCCCATTTCATCCCCTCGCAGACCTGTGGGCCCCGGGCCACGATAACCCGAGGAGAGATACCCCATCACTCAACCTCTCAAGGCTAACAAAATACCTTGAGTCAACAACATCTAACTCAAGTATAGAGTAGAGGAATTCAAAGATACACAAGGGAAGTAACAATGAGATGTCAATAGGGTCAGCTCATACGAGGAACCCAATTCCCCGCCCCATCGGGGTCGGGTCGATGAATTTTTCGAGGATCAGGGCCGAAGCCAAAAAAAATTTCCCTACGAGGGTCAGGGTGGAGTCGAGGATATCCTTTCATCCCACTCCCGAAATATTAAATATTTAATTTAAATCTGCTAGCTACCTTGCCTCTCCTTGGCTCATAAAACATAAGCATGCTGGCCCACAAGTCTCACACACACACACACACAAGCCCACCAATTTTAATATTCAAACATAATTGACTTAAATCTAGTGGTGTACAGATGACAAGGCATTAAATAACATTCAATTCAATATAACTTGTACATATCACAAGGTATTTAAAAACAATACAATCCAATATAACTTGTACGAATCACGAGGCATTAAAAACAACCCAATCCAATCCGATAATTTTCATGGATTTCAAATTCTCATCTTGGCTAGGGTTTTTTCTTCCTTAACCGCAGTCGGCTGACAGCCGAATCTTCCCATCTTATCGACCACCGACGTCTAAACCTAGAAAGCAGAAATTTAAAGGTAGGAGATAAGGAGACTTCTTCATAGTTTGGGTCTTCAGCCTTAGCGAGGAAGAGGCTGCAACCTATAGGTAAAGGAAAGATGGGTGATCATCGATGGCGAGGAGGGCTTGTTCCGCCCAAAATAAAGGGATCGTTGGTGCCAAGGGGAGTTGAACCCCTATTTGCCCGTCTTGTTCACCCCCGTGTGATAAATGCATAATAATTAGAATATTATGAATATTATTATAATTTAATGAATAGCCATTTTATTAATTTGCTACTTAAAAAAGTCTTTCTATACATGCACATCCAAATTTATAAATATAAAAGTATTTCTACATTAATATATCCAAACATAAAATACAGAGAAGCACTTAACTTATATTGAGAAACACTTTTTTCATAAATCCTACCAAATTGAAAAAATAACACTTTTTTTAAAAAATCATTCCAAATAAGACTTGAGTGCCAATGAATTAAATAATTTTGATGAAAAATTTGTTTGACTCAGCTATTTAATGTAATTGATATTGCTTTATATTTTAACAATAATTTAATGACCATATGACTTTAATGAAACTAATATAAATAATACATTTTATAATAAATAAACATAAAATAAATATAAATAGAAGTATTTTCTCATACCTTATCAACCAAACACATTCTTTAATCTCATTCCTACTTCACTCCCCCTTATTTCCATTCCTATTCAACTCCTCCCTCATTCCCAATCCGGTAACCAAACGCCTCCTTAAGATGACAATATAATACATATGTTAAATGTTCAATATCATTTATATAAATAATTCAAGAATAAAATTCAAATGTTTAGTATTATTATAATGTAGGCGCATCCAGTTTGTAATATAATTACAATGGCTCTGCTATTTTCAATTGCACTTTTATCTAATAATCTTGATAAGTTTGTTCTATCATAACTTTCTCAAAGCCCTCCATTTCTAAATTTGTGTCCCATAATTAAATGATATCATCTGTTTTTTTTTCAAGGTTCATATTCTCCATACTCTGCATAAAATGGCATGTCAAGCCCACTTTCGCATGTAATTATGAATAGCACAACTAAAGGGGAGTACAGGCAGGTTAACCGGGCCCAACCCACCAAGTGCTACAGAAGAAACCCGTCGGGACATGTTGATCCAGCAGGGCCCACCGGGTTCAGTTTATTTTTTGGATGAACTGAGCCAGATCCGAATGACTTCAAAATCTGCCTAGTCCATGCTAAGCCTGTCTGGCCCAGCAGGGTTTTAATGTTTTTTTAAATTATAACATATATTATTAGTAAACTAAATTTTAAATTTTTAAAAAAAGGAGTGGTTGATGGGAATCGCAGGACCTATACATCAAAAACCCAACACACTAACCACTTGATCTATAATTTTTTTATGTATTGACTTTAAAAATATATAAATAACCATAAATCATAAAGTGATTTTTTAAATTATAATTTAAAAAATTTTTAAAAGAATTTCTAATAATTTTAAAAAATATCTGTGACTAGTCAAAATAATTTTTAAAAAAATGAAAGACTTACATTTAATTATTTTACCTATCGAATTAAAGTTATTTGATATACATTATTAAGTGAGAGATAAATTAAAACTCATATAGTTCTCTTTATATAGATCAAAGTTGTCATCTACTTATCAATTCGTTATAATCAAGATGGACTCTTTCTCTTAAATTTAGTTTCAAACTTTCAAGTTTGTTATAGTTGTACTCATCATGTTGACATTAAATAAGAAATTATTAGCTTCAAGGCTTTCCAACATTAAACACCAAAATATATTTTATAATTAATCAAAATAATATAGTGCGAGTTTTATTACTTAGCTACTATTTAAAACATTGAAATTGATATCTCTATTGATGCTCTTAAACAATTGGAAAGAAGTGTGCAAATAAAGTCGACAGTCTACAACTATATATATGTGTATGTGTGTGTGTGTATGTGCATACTTTTTCCTAATAATATACTAAGTTAAATTATAGCTCGAGTGGTTAGTGTTTTTGTACCTCCAACATGAGGTCATGGGTTTCAGATCCCATAAAGTCAACATGCCGAGTTGACCGGATCAACCCGGGACTCAATGGACCTGGCAAGTTAGTTTGCGATCATGGGTTTTGAATACTTTGACCAGTAACCTGGTCTGACTACAATGAGAGTTGGTTATAGGTAACCTACCCGGCCTGCTAAATCAGCTAAATGGGTCGGGCCTAGCCGAGCTAAAAGTCAGCCCGTGCCCCCCTCTAAACACAACATCTTATTGATATAAGACCTTTGTCTTGAAAGGTTGCATGGAGGCATTAATTTTAGAATTTGAAATGTAGCCTTTTAACGCACAAAAACATTGTTCTATTATCATTCCCAACAAGGAATGTCTAAAATTAAAAAGTTTTTTTGGAACTTTTTGGTTGTCAACCTCTATCTCAATATATTTTGACATAATATCTTTCACTCCTAGCGGTTAAAAGCTAAGTGCAAAGAAATCCACAGTCCACAAGATAATATTATTATATAAAAAAAATTTAAAACCGAGATGGATTGTGACTTTTTTTTTATAGATTTAAAAATTTTTAGAGTTCAAAAATGTAAAATTTGCTCTCCACCTTTCTTTTGTTGGTTTTATAAATTTTTGGTAGGTTATTGAACTTTGGTTTTGTTTCATTTTGGTTACCAATCTTTAATTTGCATCCAAACGGTTATTGATTTTTAATTTTGTTTCTCAGGGAGGTCATCCGCGAGTAACCATATGCAGCTTGCTGACGTGGCGATCGGAAAATTACTGTCAGCGCATGCCATCCGGCTCTTTGGAGCCTACGTGTCAGTTTAGCTGGCCACGTAAGCATGTTGCTGCCACATCAACAAAACCCTAATGTTGATGTCCATTATCTAAGATAAGAGGGCCGCCGCTCATTTGAAGAGGGTTTCCGCTTCCCTTTCTTCTCCCATCCCCTTCTCCCATCTAGGGTTACTTTGAGCAAGGGCAACTATCGTTATCTTCTACCATCTTGCGCAGCCAAGCGAGTAAGGGAAGCGTGGTTGTGGACGACGGAAGTGGGGATTCAAGTATCATTATCTCCTTTTGACAGTGAGGAGGTGGAAGGAAGATTGGTAAAGCTCGATGTCAGTTAACTGGGAAGTTAGACCTGCAGGAGAAGAAGCACCAGAATATTGTAAGATTTAGGTTTAATTTTTTTCCCTGGGAAATCCTAACCGGCAGATTACTTTCATGGTTTTTGTAAGTTTGAATTTGATGTCTAGAAACTCTACTTTCTTGATGTGTTTGATTTGCATTTAGGGTTTTCAAAAATATTGTAAGATTTAGGTTTAAAAATTTTTTCCTAAGAAACCCTAATCGGCATACTTTCATGGTTTTTGTAAGTTTGAATTTGATGTCTAGGAACTCTACTTTCTTGATGTGTTTGATTTGCATTTAGGGTTTTCAAAAATATTGTAAGATTTAGGTTTAAAATTTTTTTTCCTAAGAAATCCTAATCGGCATACTACTTTCATGGTTTTTGTTAGTTTGAATTTGATATCTAGGAACTCTACTTTCTTGATGGGTTTGATTTGCATTTAGGGTTTTTCAAAAAAATATTGTAAGGTTTAATCCCCGAGAAACCCTAATCGGCATGCTACTTTCATGGTTTTTGTAAGTTTGAATTTGATATCTACGAACTCTACTTTGTTGATGTGTTTAATTTGCATCTAGGGTTTTCAAAAATATTGTAAGATTTAGGTTTAATTTTTTTTCCACATAAGAAAATCTAACCAGCATACAACAAGCATGTTTTTGTAAGTTTTGAAATTGATGTTTAGGAACTCTAATTTGTTGATGTGTTTGATTTGCATTTAGGATTTTCAAAAATAGTGCTTGACTGAATAGTGGGAAAAATTTTAGTTAGTGTTTTGTTTTGCATTTAGGAACTTAGTGTTTTTCTTTGTGGATTAATTTATTTTATGAATTATATAATGTTTTTTTAGGTAATAGAAAGGTATTTGATAGTTATTACCTATTAAATATGTAGCAATGACTACAGTAGGAATCACACAACCTCACTTGAAACTTAATAAATCTTGTTGAGTTTATTTTTTTATGCTAAAGAGAAATTTATTAGTTCTTGTGAGTTTCATATGAGTGGAGTTTCAAATTCTTATTTGTTATGAGTTTGTGTTCTTGCTACATGCTCTTTGATGTATGACAGTATGGGGGTCACTAGTTATGGTGAAGTGATACTATAATAATGTAATGGTTTTATAAGGATTTAATGTACAAGATCACTCTTTTGGTTTGTTGTATATGATGCATGAAGTGTACTAGCTCTTATGAAGGGATTTTAATGTGATCATTGGACTATAGTAATAGGAACTTGTTGCTTTAGCTTGGACTTTAACCATATAGTAAAGTTCTTATGTTTATTTTCCATTCCACCTAAAGTGATTTTGGGATTATTATTTCTTCTAGTTTTATGTTTCCTTGCTCTTTATTGTATGTGAAAATTATTTCTAATGGTGGTATGTTATTTGTTTATTTACTTTTGTTTCTTTTTAACTGTGATTTGGTTAACCTTTGCATTGTTTCATATTTTTTATGACTTATTCTTTGTAAGCTGCCTAGTTCATGTTATTGTGTGTTATGTTTAATTACCTCAGCATGTCATTATGATGCTTGGTTTCCCTTTATGCAATAATTATTAACACTAGAAGTATGGTTGTGTGTAATCATTGCTATTATAAAAGGAAAAAAAAACGCTATAGGATAACAATAATAAAGCTTTCTGATTTTAGTATTAATGTCTTGATTACTTGTTGGATGCTCTAAAGTAAAAAATTGATTATTCGTGGTATGTTCCTTGTTTATTTACTTTTTGTTTCTTTTTAAATGTGGTTTGGTTAACTTTTGCATTGTTTTTTATTTTTTATGCCTTATTCTTTGTAAGCTGTCTAGTTTATGTTTTTGTGTGTTATGTTTTATTACTTTTAAATGCAGTGGTGTTTGTTGTTATATGAAACTCTTTTGTATGTTGCATAGTTTTTTTTTTTTTTATGTGAGCATTTCAATCAATAGCTTTTGTGTGAATACTTTAAACCTTGGAGATCAATATTTGTCATACAATAATTATGACAACTTGTGAGTGAGAATAATCAAAAAGAGGTTTGTAGGTTTCCTAAACTTGATTTATTTGCTATGTATTATACAATATATATATACTAGTGGGTGTATTAGGAATCACAGACTCTCATTTGAGGCTTAAGAGCAACCTGAGCTACGGGTTAATGAGGCTTTTGAGCCCTAACACCTGTCCTCAAACCGTTCGGCTTCTGAATGGTTTCGTGTGATTCCTAATGCACTCTAATAAAAAAAAATTAATTACAATGGTTGTGTGTTTGTCATGATGTTCATTGTTTAGCATGGAATATATAACTTGTGATTGCAAATAAAGTGTGAGTGGTTGTGCTCATGGAATTTAAAATTTTGTTGGGTTGTATGTTTGGCATGGGGTCTATCTCTTTATTTTGGTAATTGAGACCATGTAGGGTTGAGGTCCCTCTCTGATGTTATGTTAGGAATTTTGATTTGATACGTTTACATCAACATCTAGGTTAGAGGTCCCTCTTTGATGTGCAGTGGGTAGTAATTTAAGTTCCCCTTTGTTGGATTTAATTTCAGTACCAGATGCAGAATTATTCACAGTACATATGCACTCCATGGTCAATGGAATAGAAAGCCTCGCAGGATATGTGGACTTTATTTGTGCAGATCAGATATCAAAGCTTGAACTCTTAAGCATGGCCAAGGAGTGTAAGATAGATGTCGAAGGATGTAGTATATGGTGGTTGGAAGGGGATATTGAGAGTGGAGGCTTCAAAGAAATAGTAACTGACTTGGATGCACTTACAATGGCCATGGCTGTAGATGCCAACAGAGGGGCTTATATGCGCATAGACAGAAAATATATGGGGTGGATTCCTACTGAGCATCCTGGTCAGGCAGGTGGCAGTGGTAGTGTTATTGATGGAGGAAATCAGGAGTATGTTCATGTTCTGGATGATAAGGAAATAACAGATTCCCAAGGTGAAGAAGAAGACCCTGAAGAAGATGACTTGGAGGATATGCTAACAGGTGATGGAAAAAAAGTTGATGAAGAAATTGAATTTCATGACTCAGACTATAGTTTTGATGAGAAATCTGATGAGGAAATAGGTGTAAATAGAAGCCTAGACAGAACTATGGTGGCTGTACATGGAGAAGAGCCAGGTTTGGATGATGGTGATGTAGTTCAGTCTGATTATGCAGATTCTGATGAGCTACAGTCATGCAGTTCAACAGATTCAGAGGAGTTGATTTTTGATAGGCCAAAATATTCTGAGTTCAATGAGAACATTGATATGAAAAACCCTCAGTTTAAGATTGGGATGAAGTTTAGAGATTTTAAACAATTTAAGGAAGCAGTAAAAAATTATGGAATTAAGCATAGATATGTTATGAATTTTAGGCCAAACACCAAAACAAGATGTAAAGCTTATTGTGCAAAAGGCTGCCCCTTCTACTTGTGGGCTTCCCCAATGGTGAAGGATGGGGTCACAGTTCAGATCAAATCAGGTGTCTTGAAGCATGTGTGGAAAAGAACATAAAAATAGACATGTTAATGCCAGTTGGATAGCAAGAACGTATTTAGAACAATTCAGAGCAGACCACTCATGGAAGCTAGCTGGCATTATTCAAGCAGTGAGGACAAACCAAGAAGTTGAAATAACCAGGCTGACTACATATAGGGCCAAATGCATTGCTTTGAGGTAATTATTTGCTATTTCAGGTAGATAGCTAGGGTCATGCATGATTTCTAAAATATTTTTCATTTGTTTACTTTTCTTAGTTGTTGTGTATTTTCTTTTGAATATTAGGGAAATAGATGGTGATGAGGAATCACAAATGCGCAGTCTATATGATTACAGACTAGAGCTTCTTAAGACCCACCCTGACTCAACAATTAAGTTCAGATGTGATCAAGGGATTTTTGAGGCAATGTATGTCTGTCTATCACCTCTTAGAAATGGGGTTTTGACAGGTTGCAGGAGGGTTATCTGCATAGATGGGTGTTTTTTAAAAGGCTTATATGGGGTTCAGTTGCTGAGTGCAGTAGGCATAGATGCAAATAACTCCATTTACCCTGTTGCATGGTCTGTGGTAAATAAGGAAAATAGGGAGAATTGGGTATGGTTCTTGCAGCTGTTAGCAGAGGATCTTATGATTACAAATAGTCAGCATTGGTGTTTTATGAGTGATAGACAAAAGGTATATATCTTTGCTTTTAGCATGTTTGTTAATTTTTTTTTATGTTGAATAACATTTGGTTTGCATGGCTTATATAATCTACTGACTTGTAACCCCTCTTTTGTTTTTCCTTCTGTTGTGGGTGATGGTGTGTCCAAATTAGGGTTTAATTAATGCAATTGATGAGTTGTTTCCTAACAGTGAACATAGGTTTTGTGTAAGACGCATCCACGCTAACTTTAGGAAAACCTTCAGAGGAAAAGCCTTCAAGGACCAGATGTGGACTTGTGCTAAGGCAACCTACCCAGCTGCATTTGATAGAGCAATGGATATATTGGCAGAAATGTCTAAAGGAGCATATGATTACTTGAAAAAAATTCCTCCCATGCATTGGTCTAGGGCACATTTTCATGAAAAGTTTAAGTGTGACATCTTGTTGAATAACATGTGTGAATGTTTTAACAGCCATATACTCGAGGCAAGAACAAAGGGGATAATTACAATGAATGAGATGATTAGAACCCAACTAATGAGTAGAATACAGAGGAGAAGAGATGCTATGAAAAATTGCACAACAACTCATTGCCCTAGGATACTAAAAAATTTAGAGAAATACAAGCAAATGAGCTGTTTTTATAAAACAACTTGGTCAGGTGGGGCAAAGTATCAGGTTTTAGGCCCTGATGGGCAGTTTGTTGTTGATAAAGTTGAAGGAAGCTGTTCTTGTAGGGTTTGGCAGCTCACTGGTGTGCCTTGTAGTCATGCAGTGTCAGTGATTTATTACAACAAAGATAGACCAGAAAATTACTTGCATGAATGCTATAGTGTGAGCATATATTTAGATACTTATGGACACACCTTAAGCCCTACATATGACAGAGATTCTTGGCCCAGAAGTGAGCAACAAACTATGATACCACCTCTGCCAGTGAACAAGAAGAGAGGAAGGAAGACACTTCTAAGGAGGAAGGAAGTAGGTGAACAGAACAGTGGCTTTACTAATGGGAAGGTGTGTAAGAAAGGGGTCAAGATCACTTGTAGCATATGTGGAGCATTAGGCCATAATAAAATATATCATGGGAAACAAGTAAGTGGCATGTGCTATGTTTACATTTATTCTTGTGAATGCAATATATTTTATTTTATTCATTTCTTTAATGGCAGACTAACCTGAACAATTCAAGAGACAAAGGATTTCAACAAAGGCAACCAACTGCTGGTGAATTTTTGAACATACCAGTACAAGAAAATCAACAGGTATTGTATTGGCACCAAGTGCAATCCTTTGATAACCTTATATATATATGTTAAGAATGAATGTCATCCTAGTAAATATATAATTATTTTTTAACATACAATGTTTAAATGACAGGACAACCAGACCAATTCAAATGCAAATAGCCTTGTTAACATCCCAGCTCAAGAAAACCCACAGGTTAGTCAATGTCATCCATCTTGTATGTCATAAATTATTAAGATAAGAATTAGGTATATATTAAGCATTATTGCCATCCCACTATATTTATTTATTTATTGTTTAACAAGTAATTGCTTAAATGACAGAGTAGACAGGAACAGAGTCAATCAACTGGGGGTGCATTTGGAGACAACCTAGTGTTAACAGACCAACAGGTCAATTAATTACTTAATTTAATTTCTTCATGCTAATATGTTTTAAGGGTTAATGTCAATTTGATCAGAACACTATTGAAATGTGTAGTTTCTGATGAGGAGGATTATGATGTCAATTTGGCAGATTAAATGCTTTGACCTTGCAAATAAATTCATTTCTTTTTTAATTTGTAGGTATATTCCACAATTGAGCAAACTCTTCCCACAAGCACAATTCCTGCATGTGGGAATATGATGAGGAGGAGGAAATTGGAAATTAGAAAACCCACTACAACTGCACATAGAAGACCTGGTAAGAATGTTGATGACAAGAGCAAGGAAGGGGGTGCTACAAAAAGAAGAAAGGTGTGGCTTCCCCCTGGAGTTAGAGCTCCTAGTGGTGGTGGTGGTAGCACACAAGGCAAGCAATCTTGATCAATCAAATATTATCGGCACTGGGTGATTGTTATAAGTGATAACTAACTATTGGTAGTTTTTCTTTTTGGTTTTTGTAATTTACTTGAAGGTGGTGTGAATGAGTTGTAAAAGAACACCTTACATTAGCCATCGAATGTGACTATTGTTTTGTTAGTTTTTGATGTGTTGTTGATGCAAATACATAGTGAATGTATTGAATCTTTGCATTATATGAAAATTTTTTGCTTGCTTCACTGATGTTCAGTAATTGTTGTGGATTGATTGATTTTCAGGATCTATGACATGGTGTATGTTTGAGTTCTAATACACAAGTTGTTGTTAAGTTTGTATTGGTGAGCTTTATTAATTACAATATGTCTATCTGTTGCAACCTCTTTTATATAATGTGTTTCTTCATTGGTTCATTGTGCAATTTTTGCAGACATGTACTGTTTATTTATAGGATTTCTACATCCATTAAAAGTTCAACATATTGATTTTTTTCAATTTTCATAACTGATTATATTTTTCTCTTTTCAGTGTTGTTTAATTAGATACTTAATGCCTTGAAGCATTAATATTAATCCAAGATCTTTTAGATAATATCAAATTTTAGATGAGACTAAAATCATCTATGGACTTTAGATAAGATCAAAATCACAAAAATTAAACAAAAATCTGAAAAATCAGAAAAAACAAACATCTTCTATTTTAGATAAGATAAAAAGGGAACAATTACACAAGAAAAAGAAAAAGAAAAACACACAACACAACAACCATCCTTTCCAAGGTGAAGAAAAAAAACCAATCAGCACAAAAGGAATTTAGATGAGATCAAAATTAGAAAGATTAAAAAACAACAACCCTTTCTAAAATGACGAAAAAAACAAACAAACAACTCCCCAAGACCACCTGTAACCAACCAACCGAGACATCCATCTCTCTCTATAAACAACATGAACATAAAAAAAAAAAAACCCACTATCACTAAACATACCTAGGGCTGCAATCGAGTTACCCTAAACAAGCATTTGAATTTTTTATCATATTGCTGGTGGCCGGATCATCACAGTCCATGGTGCTCATCTTTGTAATGGGTGGAGGGTTAAAGGTGAGGGAACAGGAAGACACTAATGTGGCATTCTCTTGCTGACATGGATAACTTATATGACATGGCATTGGTTGATATGTCTTAGTCGCGCTGACAGTGATTTTCCGGTCGCCACATCAGCGAACTGCATAAGGTTACTCGTTGGTGGTCTGCCGGAGAAACAAAATCAAATGTCAGTAACCGTTTTGATGCAAATTAAAGATCGGTAACCAAAATGAAACAAACATAAAATTCAATGACCTACCAAAAAAAATACCCCAACAAAAATTAGAAAACATCTAAAAGTTGTTCCTAGTTTTTTTATTTTTTTAAATTAATTTTTTATTTTGATTTTTTAAAATAATTACAAAAACACACATTATCAAACAAATTTTTTTATTTTTTTATTTTTTTATTTTTAAAAAAACTGAAAACTTAAAACTAAAAACAACAACAACGATGAGACAAGACCTTTTATTTTTTTATTTTGTTAATAAAATAGACATGCCACTAATAGGGTTTGCATAGGTTTGTCTTAAATGTTCTACGCGATCTCGATGGGAGAATCCCACACCACTCGTGTATAATGGCCCTTTTTCACCATGCATTGGATGGGAATTAAATGAGCAACCCTCAATATGGGCAAATCCCTGTGCATTAACCATTAGGCTAGCCCAATGTTGACATGAATAAATTAAAATTATCTTTTTGTTTAGCTTTATTTTTTTTATAAAAAGTTTTTGCCTCTCATGGTGCTCATAACACTTTTTTTATTCCAATTTCTTGTTTATGTGATATAATAAAAAAATTAATAAATAATAAATAATAAATAATAAGTATATTTTTTTTCTATTAGGATATTTTGTTATTTTATTGAAAATATTCATAATAACAATTGTTTGTAATGAACCACCCCTGCTATAATGTCTTCATTTACCTCTTAACTCAAAACGTAAAAAGTTTAAAAAGAAAAAAAGAAAATGTGTTCCGCATGGATGAACATGATTTTTTTTTTCAATTGTTGTCATCAATAAAATTTATTCATATTCTACCCTCAATTATGTTATAGTTAAATATCAAAATAGTTAAAACTATAGAAACATCAAAATATCTAATATTGTTTTTCAAATTCCTTGTAGCTGTTGATGATACAAAAACAATATTATGCTATTTATCCAGAATATGTTCTAATATATATATATATACACATATAAATGGTTTTTGCATCATCAACTACAAGAACTTTAAAAAATAATATATATATATATATATATATACAAAGCCCGGGAACGCATTCACCGCTGTGTGACTGATCGACAATTACTAGCGCAGTTGAGTTACAGCTTGCAATCCAAACTGAGGATGGATTTGTGGAGTTTGCTCACCCTCGTGGGATCACAACCTCCCATTGTAGCACGTGTGTCGCCCAAGGCATAAAAGGCATGATGACTTGTCATCCTCACCTTTCTCCGCCTAATATCCGCCCGTCTATTCAGGGTTCTAAATTCACCTTTCTCCGCCTTATATCCGCCCGTCTATTCAGGGTTCTAAATTCAATGGTGACAACTAAACATGAGTGTTGTGCTTGTTGCAGAACTTAACCCAACACCTTACAGCATGAGCTGGTGACAGCCATGCACCACCTGTGTCCGCGAGGGCACCCCTCTCTTTCAAGAGGATTCGCAGCATGTCAAGCCCTAGTAAGGTTCTTTGCTTTGCATTGAATTAAACCCCAGCCGGATACTTACTTAACAACCCCATCACAAATTTATGGAGACCACCAAAATGGCAGGTATATCTCCGTGCATCTGTCCATCTTGTATCATCACATGTAAAGTAAACTGAATTCAACCATTTGCCCGTGACAGTAAAATGCTCAAAGAGACTTGCTTCAACAACTATGAAACACCAATAAGAAATGCCAACAGCTACTGGGAAAATGTTTCATCAGAAAAGCAAACCATCTTGTAGTCACAGAAGGGGCACTTCATTTCTAAAATACAATGCACAAAAAAAGCCTCTGCAATAAAAATATGATAACACAGCCTACCCTAGAACTACATCTCCTCATAAAATTAGGAAAAATTACAAACCTCACGATGCAATCACAGAGTAAATGACAGCTACAAGACCCAAAAACAGGTTCTAGTACATGGAATCAGGCCATGAGAGATCCATGCCGAGCAAAGTTTTGATGATAGTACAACACAAATCTGAAAAGTACACTGATTCTCTCTATCTCCAAACCGGCAAATATGATCTCATAACAAACAACAGAAGAATGGTTGGAGTTTACTCTACAGGATAACGCTACTAATTTACAAGACGAGATGTGTTCCCTTCTATATTTACAAACTATCTGTCAAACGAGATATTGTTTATTTTTGTTAAACTTGTCACAGCATTGTTACTTCACCATGGGCCTGTTTGTGTCCTCCTCAAGCAGCGTCTTTTAGGTCCATGCTGTTGATTAATCATCTCTAGTACCTGTGCCAACCAACATTGTCAAAAATAAGAATCATTACGTAAACAAAAATTTGCAAGCAATGAATGAGAATTTCTCCGGAATGAGAAAAGAACACCAAATAACAGCTCTCAAGAGCTTATTAGGCCAAGCCAATGAACACAGGTTTCATAATGACAAGATATGCATATGAGAATCCATGAAAATTGAGGACAATATACAGCTAATTAACACAAAACATAGTTCAAATTGGACTCAATCAAACAGGCATTATAAAAATATTTCACCATTTGATTTTCATGATTTGAAGTGGAGACAATGTTCTTATTAATGCATGGTATAAACTTAAAGAGCTTGAAATATATTACTGCAGCAATCAATAAAACATGAAACCAGTGACTAGATTAGCACAGCAAAATAACCAAAGAATGATAACTGTCCTTGCGTAGCTGATTCAAAAATGCCAGTTTCCTCTTTCTACACAAAGAAAATTTCACATGAAAATTCATAAATGCCAAAGCCAGTCTTGTCTTGCCCTATGTCAAGAAACTAAATTTCAATTCTTTGGCGTAATCTGAAAAAAAAAAAATTCAATCACAAATAGGATCTATAGAAGATTCACAACAAAGGTCTCCTTGGAAAAAAATAATAATAACAAAAAAACCACTAATTTTAGTTTGCACTGGCAATATTATATGATTTGAATGCATCTAGCAACTTTAAATCATGTCCTCTCCTATTTTTTTACTGTATTTTCTACCAATTAAAAAAAAACTGGGCAAAACTCTAATAAATGGTAGCACTAACCTCTTCAATGGAACAATAGGCAAAAGAGTGTACTCTCTAATTCAAGACATCCAAAATATCAGTTAACGGCTATTCTGCTAAATCATGTATTTCTCATAGACATATGACCATAAAATAGAGAGAATCTGACTGTGTCTAATTGATAATAAGCTATCAAACATTGCATACCATTATAGTAACGGACATATTGCAGATCTTAATGATCAAGAGAAACTTTCATAAAAAAACTTGTCTTTTCAGAACACAACTCTGATATATTTTTGGGTTTTTTTTCCTACCAGGTAATTTGCATATGCTCATTGCTCCAAATGCTCTCCATTCCGTCGGTGCATAGCATTAAATTCATAATAAGCAAGGATTACTAAAATAAAAAAAATAAAAAAATAAAAAGAATTGAGGCAGCAACAAGAAGGATTTGGAAGCATGAATATTGGTGATAGCAGAGAAAGATGATGCATATCAAGCACAAGAAATGCATATAAATTGGTAAAACATTAAGTCATTCAGAAATGTAAACATTCAAAAGGGACGAAAGGGAAACATCTGCAAAAGAGATATTCATGAAGCTGCATACAAAGCACAGACATCTAAATCTAGAATATCAACTCAAGAAAGCTTAAATTATTTGATATTCAGCTAGCAGCATTGTCAGATATTCAAAAGAATACACAATTCATCAATAATAAAGTTTTGTTTCATCTTTTTCTGTAGTCATAGATCAAGTTCAAGACATGTCCCCTTCCATAACGTTTCTCATCTGAAACCTCTAAGGCTAGTATACAACCATATAAACATAAGAAATTAAAATGTTGCTATCATAAAAGCATTTGAAGCATCTTAGCCACTACACAGCATCTTAGCCACTGCACAGCATATATGTTGCTCCAGAGAAGATCCAAAATCATTATAAGATACCTGTTAAAGTAATTTGGATAACACCCATTGTCAATTTATAATCCATTGATTCTTGACATTAATAATCCCATTGTTATTTTTAGACTTAAAAAGTATTTGTTGCAAAAATTCCCAATTAGTGCACAAAATTTGGTTCCTGTGTTCTTAACTCAAGAATATTGTTCACCAGGCTCATCAGCAACGTAAAGTATACCAATTCAGCAATTCCTGGAATAAATACAATCCATCTAAAACTTTCGATAACAAAATTTATCATTGGGACTTTGAACTTCTCCTTTTGTGCATATGTCTTTGATTCATGTTCTAACAACTCAGTCATATAGCTCTCCAGGCCGTGATCCAGATCTTCAAGCCTTTTGGTTTCTCTAATTGAACATTGATGATAATCTATTGTCCAGTCTTACACGCATTTGCTTCCTCCCATGAACAGAACTATGATGTTGAAACTTCTTTTTGGAACAGGTAACATAAATACCTTTGGGACAGATTATTCACAGGATCACAAATAGATCTATATCTGTTTCTACAGAAATTAATGGAAGTGATCATAAATTTTCCTTGGCAATCGATGCAGGAAATTGCTTCATAATGAATCACTTGGATAGAGCTTTGCATCTGCAGCTACGGTAAAACTAACAAGTTCTAACTTGGTTCTTGCAATTCTAGAAAAGAAGTTCTCCACAAACTAAGGATCGAAGATTCAAATGTTTGCATTCATTTCAATATGCGGCACAAGTGGCATTACTTTAATTTACAGCAGCAGTAACATCATCATGGGCTAGAAGAACATCTAGAAAAAAAAAAAGAATCAACATAACAGCCATCCATCTAACCTAAAACCTAAAGGATAATTGCCAAAATCTCACTCTTAAGTGAAAGCCTACATTAATAAATGAGTTCCAGTCACATAGTAAAGTTCCAGACTTTCCAAAAGCACATCAATACATGCATCCATAATAAAGAATTATGATACTAAAAGAATGTGCCTCACAAGCATGAGTAAACATATCAAAATCATAAGTAAACATATCACAGACTGCATTTGTGAAATGGAAACTGGATAACAGTAGCACAGTGAACATCTGATCTAGCTCGAAACAGAAGATTAAATTCAAAAAATCCACAAACACAAGGAAGACAGAAAAATAAACATGATGGCAGCCAACAGGGTATCTACATTTTTAGGAAATAAATTATTAGCATAAAGTACAACCACCAGTAATTTATCACTGCTCTAGCTTCTGCTAGCTTCTATCTCATATCAATCTTGCATACAAACATGCACACATATAGCTATAAACAAAAAATGCCTTGTTTTTCCTTCATAATATTTGGCAAAAATGGGATTACATTATCCATGCCAAACAAAAACAAAAATCAAATAAAATAAGACAACCAGAATGTCAAGATTTTAACAACTAAACTAAGAAAAATATTGAAGAAAATTCAAACTTCTCAAAAATTTCCATAAATCAAGTGATTTTAACATGGTATCATTTCAAATTACTACAATTTCATTCATATAATTTCTCAAGTGATAAGAGCTAGAACTACCTAAGCAAAGTACCAGAAAAAAAGATACCCACCAACGGATACTTACTGCAAACAAATTGTCCAAAGTTTTTGCACCCGCATTGATAATGTGAGTTGCCAAAGCAGGAATATAGCTGATCATTTTTAACTTTATAATAATATTTTTTTTACTTTGTAGTCAAGTGATCAAATATCAAAATGGGTAAGAAGGAAGGAGCCAATCATTTTCACTTTAAACTAATATTTTTACTTTGTGGTCAAGTGATAAAATATCAAAATAGGTATAAAAAACCAGTGAGATTCAATTAGGTTGATGCTAGCATGACTAATTATTTTCTAAGTCAGGAAGGGAGGAATAAGAATCGTCAAATCTAAGTAACAATCTTGAACAACCACCATTAAAAACTGTGGGGGAAAAAAGATTAAAATGAACTTATAACCATAATAATAATGCAGGCATCATTACTCCCGCACGAAGGGGAATCCAAGGTTGCACTGAAGATAAAAATAAAAATCAATTTTTAACACAAATTCATATAAAGATACCCCTAAAAAAAATAGTAAACTCCAAGATCCTTATCAGTCAAACCTTTTGATAGATGAAGGCAATAAAGTTTTTATACAAAGAACAAAAACGTTAAACAAAAATACAGACCTCCAAAGTTTGCACACCCAAATAGAACTAAATATGATAGAGAAGGTTTTGCTTCAGTCACCACTGGAGGTTCTATGTATAGTGGGAATAATATATTCACGCAAAATACCAAAATGAAATGGAGCATCAAAGAGAAATCAAGTATCAAACAAGAGGACAAAATGCAAATTATCTGAAGGCAACCATGACATGAAATCATGATCCCCTCTCTCTCTCTCCTTGAATTGCTAAAAACCTACTAACATGAAGGCATGAACTGAAAGACAACAGTACAACAAAATTCTAAAACGATCTAGTGTCTTTCATCATGTCTTGACTCTATATGCGGTTTTACCTCAAGTGTACTTCTTCACAAGTCTACAGGACACTCCGTCAAATTTTCACATTAAAGATGCATCAATGGATTAGCAGATGAAGATCGTCAACAAAAATAATAAACAAATAGTGATTTGTGGCACTCCACATATCCCCAAAAAGGACGTGTGATGGAAAATGAAATGCACCCAAGAATAAACAAAAACAACACTATTGATAAAGCAAAAATTCACCTTTTTCCCTCAATATTGAGAATATAGACAATTTATAAAGCAAAGTTCTCCACAGTATGATATGTAAATTCAACAACCCTTTCTACAATATGATAACAAGATATTCACAAAGATTGGGCAACATAGATTCAGTGGATGCTGAGCAATAATAAAGACATAATTGTATCTACCTACCATAATTTACAGAAGGCAAAAGTTCATGCAAGCTAAAGGCATACTACCAAAACAGAAACAACTACCTAGAATCATAATCAACCATTAGAAGTTATAATCAACAATGGGTGCAAACAAAACATGAATGATGCATGAATAATTACTTTGAAATAACAAAAACATGATACAGCTTATTTGGAGGAAATGAATATAGAAGAAAAGATAACGCACCTGATTCTTCTGCATTTGTACTATCTCAGCCTGCAATTAGTAAAGTAAAATTAAGAGAGCTTCAAAATGCAAAACTCCAAAAAGGCAACAGATTAATGCATAAATCAACTCAAAGCTATTAATTTTCCATGAAGTTCCATTCAAGACAAATATTAAGGTATAATGACCACCAAAGTTTACATTTGAATAGGTACCTGTTTCTTCTCCAACTCTTGGTTCTGCTCTTTAAGTTTAGCAACTTCAGCTTCCAACTCCATGGTGTAAGCCTAATGATAATTAAAAAAAAAAGTATTGTGAATAACAGTAGCAATTGTATAACCTATACGTAGAAAACCAATATCAGAATTGAGTATAGTAATTTAGGTATCATACAATTGCGAAAATTGCTAACAGAGTAAAATATGGAAATTTTGGTATTGCAAAATTGCAGAGATGTTACAAGCTGTAGATTGAAATATGCAAACAAGCAGCTTTGTCCAACGGCAATGCCCTGAAGAAAATCAGATCAATCACAAGTCACATAAATAAGTGATCAACCACACCGTCAAACTTCCATAGTAGGTTTATGCTTAAAACGGACCCATGCCCCTGAGGTGTTAGCATGAAAAGTGTCACATCATCTTAATACAGTGTCTAAATATATTTCTTCTCAATAACTACATTATGAGAAGTTTTTCAATACTTTCCTCATTCAGTTCTAGCTGTTTCCTCACCTTATAATGAACCAAAACAACAAATGCATATCCCCTCTTCACTAATTTGGCATTGTTAATGGAATATCCTTCACTACTGTACTAAATTGCAAGGAAATGAGAATTGATTGTTCCTCAATAGAAAAGATACGTCTTGAGTAATCATAAAAGCACTTTGATAAACAGATTTGATCTTTACCAACTCAATTAAGGCATTAGTCTTGTTCTATTAGACAAGAAAAGATCACATTTTTTGCTTTTAGTTAAAATAAGAGTTGTACTCGTACAAAATTCATTTGTTTCTAAGTATGATCTTTATCATCATCTCTATGTCCTTTATCAATTCTCCTATCCCACATAGGTCTATGAATTTTTCTATCAATCCCATTCCCTTATCTTTACCCATGAGGTCCCAATGTTTGATCCTTAATTGATTGATCTAGGACTAGTTCCTGGGCATACTCCAGAAAGCATACTCCAGAAAAAAAAAAAATGTTATACATCCCAAGCCCATACCTTGGAAAGAAAAAGGTAGCACCAAAGAAAGGAAAGAGCAAGTTGGTGGCTTTTGTTGTTTCAGAAAAGCGAAGATCATACGCCAAGAAAGCCTTTTCAAAAGTTGCGCCAGCCATAACATTTAAACCTATAATGTCTATAACTTCACTTTGTACATTTATGACAAGTCACATAAAACAGTCTAGAAAGGAAACTATGGTAGTGATGCAGAACACACAATTCGACAATGTGTCATGCATAAAACAGAAATATCCATGGGCAGCATCACATGATTGGTTTATTACAGCAATTTCTGGAACATATTATCTTGTTATAAAACATAAATGTTCATCCAATTGCCGACCAATAAAGACAAACCACGACATCTCTCACAATTTCTATACTATCTATAGCTTCAAGAATTACAAAAACAAGAAGAAATAGCAGCAATCTATTACCTCACCAAGTCACTATGTGCACATATCACAAAAGGCACAAACAGATTATAAGCACCATTCAGTTGACAAAACAGAAAAGGAAAGACAAAGAATACCTGTTTCCTTGCCCGTGATCTCGCAGCCGACTCCCTGTTCTTAATCATCCTCCTTTGTCTCCTCTCCACAACTTTCTCCACTGCACTGCACTTCCTCCCCCTCAGTCCAGCTCCAAAAGTATAAGGAACAGGAGAAACAGAAGAAAGATCCCCGTTCCCCTTACCAAGGCCATCTGATGAAATCTGATTAGCTGGTGACCCAACTGCCGCAGCCACAGTCACACCTCCCACTCCAAGTCCCACCATCCCTTGCATCAGTCCATTACCCATTGCCGGATCTCCAATCCCAACCATCCCTCCCCCTCTCAGACCATGATGATTACCCATTGGAGCCACATAAGACCTCGTTCCTGTGGCAGTAATAGGCAAATTAGTCCCAGGGCTATTACTTATTGAACTCGGTACTATACCACCATTACTCCTTCCAATCTGAGGGAATGAAATCTCAATTCCAGTGGCAGAATTTGAAGACGGCACATCACCATAAAACACACTGTTACTACTAACACCACCAGTGTTAACTGTACTTATAGAACTACTAATAATCGGCCTAGAAGCAGAATGATTCATATTCATGTTCATATTCATATTCATGTTCATATTCATGTTCATGTTCATGTCCTCTCTGACAACCCCAGCCCTAACAAGAAACTCCTCAAGTGTCATCTCCCCAAGAGTGGGCTGCCGCTGCTGCTGCTGCTGCTGCTGCTGCTGCTGCTGCTGCTTCTGCTGAATCTCAGGACCAGCAACCCCTTGAACCGCCGTGGAGCTCCCTTCCTTAATAAGATCTCGCCAGACCTCATCCACCGTCTTCTGGCTCAACGTCCGCGGCAGCGTCAGTGATCCCTGCCTCTGCAAACCAGGACCACCAGCACCAAGTCCAGACCCATCAGAGCCAGCCAAAGCCGCGGCCATGGCCTGACTCTCCTCCGCAGTCCAGATGTTCTTCAAAAACTCATCCATGTTCATCGACCCAAAATCCTTCCCCATCCCTCCCAGCGTGCTCTGGAACTCATCGAACGTCAGGGAGTATATCGACGACTGCCTCGCCAACGGCATCGCCGCCCCAGCAGCCGATCCACTCACCGGCCGCCCATCCGATCCCATGTTCTTGAAATTCATCACTACTAAATAAATAAACTTTAAATAAATATCAACAATAAATCACAAAACCAGACACCTCCTCAACTCCTCCTAATAATAAAAATTTCATCATATTTCTCAAATTAGAAATATATATTCACAAAAAAACCGAAGTTCGAGACACAGAGAGAGAGAAGAGAGAGAGAGAGAGATGTGGGAACGAAACCTGTTGTTATGTTGGGTGAGCCGTGAGCTGCTCTAATTTTGCCCTGCGAACAAGGGGGTCGACAGGTGTCCGCGATTGGAAAGAGGGTATTTAAGGAAGAGAAAGGGATTAGAATAATAATTAAATAATTGACTCAAGGTATGGGGCGCCACATGGCGGGGATCGAGAGTGGGGAGCGTTGATGATGTGATTGCCTAGCCAATTAAGTGTTGATATATGGTGAGATCACGGCCGTTCGATATGAGTCCCGACAAACTTAATGGAGGATCAGATTTCCACTGCCTGTATTTTTTATTCGTGTTAATGTGATCTTTAGCTAATCAGGAATCATTAATTAATGGACTCTTTGATATGAGGCATGTGGCTCTAGAACTATCTACAGCCGTTGGATTGTACCTTTTCTTTTTCAGACACCGACGACTTTGGAGCGCGAATTAATCCTTGTTTCTGTTTATATTTACAAATTTACCCTGTCACCATTTTGTTTTCTAGTGCAGCGATGTACTTCTTTTTTAAATAAATTATATATATATATATATGGGATTTTTGCACTTACATCATCGTAAAACAGATATTTTGCATATATCTAATGAGTAAAAATATAGAACTACATATCAAACACAGTCAAATATAGAGATTCATTGTCAGAAAATAACTACATATACCAATGTGCTTCTAGCATCTAAATTACATGCTACTAAAGCTTCTCCCACCGAACTTTATAATCCAATGCTGAAACTAGTGGTATAACAATGTGCATCGAAATTTAAAAAAAAAAAATACATATATTAGGTTTACATATTTATGCAGTCTCCTAAGACATAATAACAAACCTGATAGGTAAATTTATATGCTAATCACATGAAGTGGAGGACCTGTTACATTATTTCTGCAACAAAATGAAAATTCCCAGGAAAAGCTTAAAATACTGAAGCCTTTTTCTAAAACTGGATATGATACAGACTTAACCGCTACCCAAGACAGCAGCTTCGACAACACCTCCTACCCTGCAGAAAATCAATATTGTGATTCCGTTAAGACAAAAGGTATGAACTTGAACATGTATTTTAGCTTTTTTACACAACAGAACTATTTATTAAAGAGAACAACTTACTAATTAAAGGGAAACATCCACAATTAAGCGGGCAAAATGCTAAGAAAGGGCTAAGCAAAAATATATACATATTTAGAACTTTGAAACTTCAAAAAGAAACAAGAATTCCCTGTGACACTAGTAGATCTGACCATAGTACAAGAATTTAAGTCGAAGTACGAATTCTGCAAAACACATGCTTTAAGGTACCCTGAAAATAAGTTGCAGCTAAGAGAGATTAATGAGCATAATATAGCATAAACTCAAATATATTTGCTACAAGAAGAACAATTAGTTATTCTTCTTGTTCTGCTAATTCGGTTGATGTTTGACATTTTTAAGTTACCAAACATTGAAAGATGAGCATAGATATTGAGTCCAACATCTTGTTGTACAAGTTTACAAGTGGAAATTATCAAAAACAGTTGCAAATTCCTGAAGATTCCCTCGACCTTTGGACTAAGAATTTCACATGATAGGCAGGGGAAGTAATGGTAAGGTTTCCCCCTTGTTTTTGTGAACCCAAGTGGGCCACAAACTCTGATTTTGAAACCATAGCAATGATAATTTAATTCTCAACTCCAAACATGACTAGTACTACGACAATTCAGCCCAGTGCATCGAAGTCCTGGTCAAAATTTGGAAAATCCTAATTTGGAAAACCATAGCAAGCACTTTCCTGCTTTCCTCGATCAAACATACAGCCAAATCTCAATAACCAAAATTCCAATCTGAATTTCGTCTCCAATCCAAAACATAATCATCGAGAACCCTTATTTTCTCAATGTTTAGAACTACTCCTTATCCAGCCTTGCTGATGGCAATCATCCAAGAGATAAAACTGTAAAGGCATCACACCTGAGTATCTGTGATTCTTGTTCAATAGACACCAGAACCACACATTCTGATAATTTTCGCATTCAGAATCCTTACAGAGATCTCATCTGAAGAAGAGATTATTTTTGAACTAAAACACACAACCTGTGATGCTTCAGATCCATCTAGTGTCCCAGCATCTACATGAAAGGCGGATGCAGAAAAAGAACCACTAAAGCCTTTTCAATGAAATCTTGGCATAAGGTGGATGCTGCTACTTAGTCTACTCTCTAACACAATGAAATATGTTTCTATAATTGTGAGTGTTAGAATTTTTTCTGATACATAAATTGTGTACAGAAATACTTCAACTTCTGCCTTTATCTTTAGGGTTGTCATGGAGTTAAAGTTAAAAGCAACTCCATTCTGGATAAGCAAACCTTTTCAAATAAGAAAAAAAACATGAAGTCCAAAAGAGACTTTGTTCCAATTATGCATAAAAAGATTTACTTTGATGTCAGAGATCTACAAGGAAAAGTGTGTTTTCAGCCTCTGCAAGATGCTTGTACACAAGTCTAGTGATACAAGTGGGGCGGGACCTCCGCTCCACTCGAGGATCCACCCAACAGGGCGGGGAATGGGGGAAAACCTTCCCCGCCTAGCGGGGTGGGGACGGGGAATACTCTCCCTGCCCCGCAGAGTTCCCCAGCCTGCTCCCCGTGAGAAATCCCCGCGAGCATAGGATTCTCTGCAGAATCCGCACAGGAATCCCAATCCCCGTTGGATTTCCTAACAACAAAAAAATTCAAAATGAATATAATATTATTTGACCAAATATTTGATTTTTTGAAAAAAAAAATATATTTTTTTTGGTATTTATTAATTATGTTTTAGTAAATATAACTTAGCACCGTTGTAACCCTGATGTCGGAGTTAGCATTTGTGTCGGGTGGGACGAGGATTCTCGACCCTATGGATCCCATGAGGAGTGAGCGGAGAGAATTTCTCCCCCGCGGGAAATTTTGAGGTGGGAATTCCCCGCCGTGTGGGAAACGGGGACGGAGACAGGGATCCCATTCGCCACCCCACTTGCATTCCTATATGCAACCTTGCTTCAACTCCATGCATACTAGTGCTGACTTGGTCTTCCAGCATTATTTGGCAAAATGTTATCAATCTTTGAATATGTCCATTATTAAGCCTCCCATAATGTCTAAAGAAGGCCCAACAGCAGCATAGATTTTAAGTTAATCATTGATTTCCTTGCCTTCCTACCAAGCCAATGATTCTGATGGCAAAATACTCATAAATCAGAATTTTGTGCTCTGAAGAAAGATTAGTGCAACAGGAGAACCAGTGAAGAAGATTGTATGCAATCTTTGAACTTGACTGTAAATATCCCTCCCACTAACACATCCATACATGCCTCCTTTGAGATCTACATATCACTCTATATCATCATTAATAAAAAAAAAGATCTTTCTACATGGTTTCAGCAGAACAAGTATCCTAATCAAACTATATGTCTGGCCCAATATGCATGACAGTAATGATTGCCATCTCACTTCCCTTGGTTACATCATGTAATTCATAATGGCTTCAGAAGATGAAAAATTGGAAATCTAGCATGTGGCCAGTACCCATTCATTAGAGATTGAGGCAGCATTATTATATTATTAATAATGACAGATAAAATATAACTATAAATATTGTCATCCTAATGGAGATCCTAAACAAGATCCTAAGTGGGAATCTCTTGTGTGTCCAATTGAAATTTACACATTAAATTATTTAATGACTAAAAATATTGTTGATATGAATTACAGCGCGCTCTGTGATTAATATTGCAGGAATAAATTCATCTATCGGTTTGTGCTAGCCCTCCCAGTGCCCAATGGACACATGACAAACATTCAAAGAAAAATAGCAGCTGATGAACTTACTAGGAACTTGATGCAGAGGGAGATGCCCTACGAGTGAATGTACACAATACTAGAAAGCATGGCAAGTGAAACAGCCACTAAGAGAACCAATCTGACCACTCCTGCGGAAGTATGAGATCCTTCTAGCAGTCCTGGCAACCTGGTTTGCCTGACTAGCATTTACAGCATTTCGCATCTCCTGTGCCTTCCTTTGAGCAGATCTAAGCTTGTTCAAAATTTTGTCCATTGAAGAAGATCTTTTCTTTTCTAGTTTCATCTGAAACAATAGCAAGACGTCAAGAGTCCACTTCATCCAAGTTAAATATTATAGATCAATTAGTTCTTTAGAAGACAAGGAAAATAAAAAAAAAGGGTCTAAACAATATAAAGGAATGCTCACTTTAGACTCAAATGATATATCTTTGAAAGAAGTCCATACCAAATAGTAAATACACAAAATATGAACATGACATTAATGTTAATATTAAAACTTAAAAGTAATGCCCTTGCTAGATAAGTACCTCTAGTTTCCGGATTGCTGCCTCAGCTTTTGCTTTCTGCAAATTTTCCCAAGCTGTGATTTTTGCTTCTTCCCTCTTAGACCTTGGGGAGGCATAAAACAAGGTCAAAAGTTACTTACAATTTAAGGACCTTGTGCAGAGAACATGCGTGCTAACAGCATTCTGACAGTATCAAAGTCACATTTAAAGAATAATCTTTCTTTACAGGAGCACAAACTCAAGTAAGAAAAGCACCACGATTAGTGTATGAAAGCAATAAACATTAGCAAAACATCATCTAAAGGAATATAACGAAATTTGTCAGAGAAAAAAAAAATCATAAGCATAGCATATCAGAGAAGCCATCATAGTAAAAGATTTCCAATAGCATTATTGATTCTAAATCAGATGGGCTCACAATAGCTTATCGATGATTACACTATTGATTCAGACTTAACACTGTTTAGTTCATGTTTATTAAAATGAGTTTGAGATTTTCTATGCTTTTCAGCCACTAAATCAGATGAGGGGTTCCACTGAAAGAGCAAGGTAGAGATATTTCTATCATTATCAACCTCAAAATTAAGTAGCTGGAAAACAAACATTAGCTTACTTTGACATGCATTTTGCCGTCTCTGCAACTTCCCAAGCACATGACCTGCCCTCTACAGATCGTTTCTTCCACTGAATGATGTTTGTCGATCGCCTATCAGAACTTCGTGCAATCTGTTTCTTGGACCACCTTGTCACAGTAACCCGATCATCCACCTGGACATCCCTGATCTCTAACTTAGAGAAATGGCTTTCAAACTCTGTAGTGGGATGAACAGATTGTGGAGAAGGAGACAAGGATAGCCTTTCCTTGGGAGAAGATTGGGTACTACCCTCAGGACTCATCTGTGTAGCCATGTCCTTTTTCAAAACTACAGGAGGTATTGCTGTGGCAATTTCCTTGGTGCTGTCAAGCACCTCCTCTGCAAATTAATCACACGGACAATTAGTAAGATCCGGGGAAAAGATTTGAATGGAGAAAACTGAAATAGGAATCTTCAACCGTCATGATTTACACCTGTATCAACTCTTCCAGTATTATACAGGTAATGTATAACAAACAATTTTCATGTAAAAAACATGTAATGCACATGATGACTTAGTAAAACATGTGTAGTAGATTATTCCTCTCAACTAAACAGGATAATCCAAAACAATTCAATGCTTGGTAATCCGAAGTGAACAGCACCGTCATATAAGAAGAAATTTAATGGTACAAACACAAAAAAATTGTTGATTGCCAAGGTCTATAGAAACTTGATAGTCCTCGAATTGAGTCAATCGCTACGCATTCAGCTGGAAGCAGCTGCAGACGGAATGTTTTTCTGAATCAATATCAGGTACGCAGCATATGGACAGAAACCAGTAGCTAAGTACAAGCCCACATGTGAAGAAAACCAGTCCAATGACTAGTTCCATTGAAAATATCAGTAATAGATCACATCTGGGAGTGCAGAAGACTAATTCTGGATGATGCATTCAAGAAGACAAAAAAAAAAGCTCATGTCTACGTCGATAATATTTAGGAAAAAACAAGGGCTAGAGAGTTTTGCATTGCATCTTACCTTGCTTAACAATTGAAACATTAAATTCCAATGCAAGTTTAATGAAAAACAAAGGCCGATATGATATACATATGAGCTAGCAAGAAGCTGCCACTATTGACAAGGCAGTGAAATTGAGAAGGAAATATGGCAACACCCAAAAAAGGAAAGAAGCAGGGGGTATGTACTCATGGTATGTATCCACAACTACCATCCTACCCTAAAAGTTGATGTGTAACCTCCCATAGTAATTTAAAGGGTATGGCAGGTTTCTCAGTAATTGGTGATATATGGGACCAAAAGTAATTGACATATACTGACAGGACAAAATAAAATTTAGGATGGAAATTCAATGCAATAATGCCTTGAGGACATCTCTTGCAAGTGAAGTTGCAAAAATCAATCAAATCATCGATAAAATATAGTTTTCAGCAGCTAAGTCAAACCATGGATAAGTTCTAGTTTTTCTCACGTATATGCCAAGGGATTTTCTCATAGAAATGGTGATGTCAGCAGCACTCTCCATCAATAAGTAGGCCACGCACAATCACAATGAGATAGGACCCAACAAAGAATAAAACCTACCAGCAAAGTAACTAAGTGTAACTGTAATTCATTGTATAAACTTCAGGTCCCTGATACTAAGAAATTAGGACTTGTACTTGACCGGTAGCACTAACAACTGCTTTTAGGCTGTCAATGTCGACAAAACATGAATAATCTAGAATACCAATGGGCCTCAAATTTTCCTAGATATTAGTTAATATAAAGCACATGACACCCAAAAAGGCGTGCAAAATTATTTCTGTATATAGTGGGTTTATCATGAGACAATAAAGCCAAAAAAAGAAACTTACAAACTGAAGGCCCAGCTTAAATCAAAATGAATGAGCTATGCATAATCAGATGACAATAAATGGCTGGTAGTATTATGAATGGATATATAAATCCATTGATTAAGTACTTTTCAACAAATTCATATAATTTTGATCATCCAGACAACAATTGAAGAATAATCTTACTGTAAAGCTAAATGCCGAGTAGCTAAACAAACTCAAAATGATAAAAGCAAGCACTGGGTTATTTATCCAGACTTATTCAAGACTCGGCAGTTTGATTTCCAGATAGCATCATTCAAATTTAGAATTCTGATCATGATTTTGAGAGTATATGGTATACTATACACTACCTTAACAGACATTATAAATATTGGCCATGACTAATTCTTTATTGTTCACTTTAGGTAAGCGTATAGCATTTGTTTTTGTCTATCAAGCACATCTATCACCTAATCAAATAACAGATTGCATTTCAGATTTATTTTTCCAATATTAGAAAAGTGAATTAAGAAACTGCTTCATTATTTCTCCTACAGTGTGCATCACTGAGTCCTATTTATATTTCGTCCAAATATCTAACTATCAATATCTTTCTTTTACTTCTTGGTCAACAGAAGGTTATTGTCTTCCTTTTTTCACAGCACTCAAAGTCTCAGGAAACTACACTGAAATGAGCCAACATTTGAGGTTTATAAGCTATTTATTGTTCTTACCATCAAAAAATCCTACACCAATGTTCCAGCTCCAAGCAGTCTAACAGCTCTAATCCAAGTGATTAATCAGACTTTAATGTAGCAAAAATAAAGTGGGCACAGACGCTCAAAGTATCCCCATAACACTGTTTTCTCTCAACCATTGGACTCTGTTTGGTTAGTGGATTAAAGGGGTCAAGGAGGCTGGCCAAGGTTTGGAAATTCAAAAATGATTTATAAGGAATTGACCAAACTGGCAAAATACTAATCAAAATAAATATTTCAAGATTAAAATTACATCTTTAATTAATCATTGTTTACTAATATTAATAATTTAAAAAAAAATAATTGTTAAATACATTTAAATAATGAAATCTTGTAATTATAAAAAAGTTAGTAGGTGTTTGGTAGGGATCTTGGGTTAACCTAACCCCACAACCAAACATAGCACTAGCGTCTTAAACCAAGATCATTGGATCTGTAACTTAGTATGAAGGAAAGGCTGTAAATGGTCTGCCAAAAATCCTTAAATTCAACCATAGAAAAAGTCTTGTAGGCATTATTTGCCATGACATCTCTGAAAAAACAGAGTTGTTAGCCCATGATGCGGGATTCAAGATCATATGTTAATAGCAGCAGCTTATTTAACAATTTTATAAGGATGGACTCGTACAGACACATGCCGAAGCAATAGGGACTTCAGTTTGTATAAAAGACAGATACAAAACACACCGGAAATATTGAAGATAAAAAATGTAGTGTGTTGTGGTGACAAGTTTTGTATTCATTTTTTAAGCATGTGAGAATTCATTTTCAAAGTAAAGATGGGTTTAAAGCTTTGTATAGAGAGGATTTTGTAAAATAAGGTATCAAACATAAAACTTTAGATGCTTAACTCTCAGGCTTGAGGAACTATACTTAGAAGTAAAAGATAAATGGCAAAGGTCAAATAATGTTGTAATGTGTCTACCATAGAAACGCTCATGTTAACAACTGAAAAAAGAAAAATGGCAAAGATCAAATAATGATACAATGACTCTAACATAAAAGCATTTCATGTGAACATCCGACCACTTGCATTCTCCAAAGATTCCAAACTGCTCAAAAGAACACCTAATGTTAATTATATCTGCTGTTCAATGCAGGAAGCAATTAACAAAAAGATTTGGTGGTAAAACTGCAGAAAAGCGAGTCATACTAGTAAGTCCAGAACCAAAAACATCGTTGACAAAAAACAACGTAAACTCAACTGTTGTAAACTAAGCAAAACTCAGAGGCATCAAACGAACATGCATGCAGAATAGACAGGTTAGTCTCACTGGCATTCATCATAAACCCAATTATGTGGAAAAACATAACAATATCTTCTATCTAAAACAAAGAATTCCAAGAAAAGATAAAAGAAAGCAAAAACCATTTCACTACCTTGAGAGCTTTGCAAAGAGCCTGGTGACTCAATCAACATATCCGACCAACCATGCACACTTGCTGATCGAACTATATAAGGCTCTCCATTACCAGAATAAGATCTTCTACCACCACCATCTCCTCCACCGCCACCACCCCCAGCAACTACTCTCCCAATATTCCCATTAACACAACATCCCCGATCCGGCATCAAAACCCCAGCCAAAAAAGGCGAACTTGCTGCAAAATTCACCCTCCCACTATCAAAGCAGGGAACCAATGGAGACGCTGCAGCAGACGAAAACCTAGTCCCCATTGGAGCACCAAGAGGGCCACTCTTCGACTTCGGCCTTCTAAGATGCGAAGGAGGTAGGGATGACCTAAATCCCCCATCTCCAGACACCGGGCTAAGGATCCACTTCTCTGCATCCTCCCACTTGGACGGCAAACCTCTCCCATTTCCAAACGGCAACAATGCAGCACTCCCCCCATACCTCCTACACGAATTCGTCGGCAATGGTACTCTCTCCGAGCTCCACCCTTTCTGGCAAACCCCAACCCCACCTCCATGTCTGTAATTTGGCGTCCCAGGACTCGGAAACGTCCCAGATCTACTTCTCGACGACGCAGCCGATACATCCTTCATCCCTCCCGCAACACCAACCAAGAACCTCGGCGACAGCACACTCACATCACCAGCACCTTGGTGAGGATTCAGATCAAGCGACACTGGCCTTCTCTTCCTTTCTGGAACAACAAATCAAACCTCTGGTAAAACCAAAAGCCAGATATCAAAATCCAAAGCACCAAAACCAAAAAACAACAAACCACCTCTTAGATTTCTCGGGTCTAGAGCTTCACCATCGTCTACCAAACGAAAAATTCGGAAACAACGCTCAATAATTGAGAGAAATGGACATGAAAATAAGAAATCAGAAGGGAAAAAAAATCAAAAATGCAGTACGAACCTGAGGATCTGGGAGAAGCGAAAGAGGCGAGAGATTGGGGATCTGGCCCAGCATCGCGTCCCGCCAAACTCTGTATATCAATCAAATCACCAGTCAAACTTGTTCAAAACCAGAAGCGCAAAACCCTAGAAAGATAAAATAATGAAAAAAAAGGTTCCACTTTTCTTTGCATATATATATCATAGCTTTTGTGTGGAATAATGGCTTGACTTTTTTCTTTTGGTTTTACCGAGATGGAGTCTCGATCGGATCCAGATGTGCTGTTGTTGTGATCGTCGTTTGTTGTATGAGTTGTTGTCGTTCTTCTTCTTCTTCTTCTTCTCCGGCGCTGATGATGGTCCAGCTTCGTTGGGTTTGCCATTCTCCGGCGTTTTACCACACCAATTTGCAATGGCAACCAACAGCTTTTCTAAGTTCAGTGGAGTGATAGGTGGGAGTGAGAATGTTCCGTACCGGGTGTGGTGGGTGTTTTCGTCATCTTCAGATTTAGATAGGGAGGATGTGTAAAATATCTCGCGGGTCATTGTAGGTTCGGAGAAATTCCACCGCATTCAATTATTATCAAATTTAATTATCTCCGGAAGGTTTTTTCATGTCCCAAATTATCAATCCATGTACTTAATTTAAAAATTAATTTTTAAATTTAGTCTCATCAATATATTTAAATGTATTATTATTCTTCACCATTATTACTCTAAATACATAACCTCAATTGATGAAAAGAGAAATAAACAGCATGGAAATAATTGAGTAATAAAAATACGTACTCATAATAGGAAAGAGGGAGTAATTATTTTTTAAAAATTATTAATATAATATTTTATTATATAGTATTAAGAATTAAGTTTTTAAGTATTTAATTTTAATAAATATTAATTAATTCTGATCTTGATCCTGTATATAATTCTCTTAAATAATTTTAAAAAAATAATCCACATGTATTAGAATAGAAAAAATGCAATAACAACAGTAGAGAGAACCACAAATAAAGAACTACAAACAAAGGATTGACAACCAACTAGATGTGGGCAACTTACATCAAAAATTTTGAACCACTAATGAGAAAGAAAAGAACAAGGCTTGTCAACTCACAATGGATACATGTAACAACTGAATTCATAATAAATTATTCTAGGACGGAAGTCCAAGATGGCACTAATTGGAGCAGGCGACTCCTGATCTGGCTTGCTGCCTGTCAACTCCTAAGAATTATCCTTAATCTTATGCTCCAAGAAACTCCAAACTACACTTAACCGTTATAGTTGAACCTTCTAATTTGGTCTTTTTCAAATCGGGAACTACAGTAGACCAAGAGAAGAGCATATGACAACTTTTACAATAACAGATAATAGCGATGTAATTGAAAAGATATATGCATTCTTTTTTTAGCCAAATGTTTCATGTGAGGGCCCTAGCAAGAAGGTCCCAAGTGACTCTAATCAGGGAGAGGAGGTTGAGTCTCCATTAGCTCCATAATTCCTTCAATGAGCTCCTACAGTAACTTAACCTAGGAACTAAGAGGGGGGAGGGAGGGAATCCCATATGTGCTGCAAAAAGGCAATGGATAAACAATGGATCTACTAATTCGAGTGTCACATGATAGGAGACCTAAAATAACGGGCCGGGGGTGGGGGGAAGGGGGGAGGGAATCCCATATGTGCTGCAAAAGGGCAATGGATAAACAAGGGATCTACTGATTCGAGTGTCACATGATAGGGTGACATAAAATAATGGTCGGTAACCTATTGCATCTTCTATTAAAAAGGTTTTCTAAAGTAAGGATGAGACTGTATAAGGCAAGCCAATTAAACATATTAACTTTGCGATGGTAGGTTCCTTTCCAAATAACTTAGCTACCAGGCAGCGAGTTCCCCCATCATTTAGAAACCTATAAAAAGATTTTACTGTAAACTAGTTATTGGCTATTAAACTCCATCACTTAGCATCACATGTTTCTAACAGCTCAATCACAATTAGTGAATTCTACAATAACAATTCAAGATCCTTGATAGTTTTGACTAGATAAACATGGGTGTGTGGTAAACCAAGTAAGGGTAGCCAGACCATCCCAGACTTCAGGGCTGAAACAAGTTCTAAAAGCTGATAACAACTAAGAATGTTATTCCAAAAGAAGGACTTCCTCTTAGGATGTTTAGAGAAAAGGTTCCAAGTAGGCTAATTCTGGTATTAGTTAAACTAAATCACATTGGAACCATACTAGGGCATTCTATTCAAAGTCTCCACCACCGATTTCCAGAAGAGAGCATTGTTGAACTCTTCATTAGGGATGCCCCAATCTCCTTGGACATGAGATTCACAAAAGTCATATCCAATTAACTAATCTACACCAAGGGTGGTCGATGTCCATTTCGGACTAGAGAAAGTCTCTCTGTATACAATTAATGGCCTCAATCACCCAACATGGGAGCTTAAATATCCATTCAATATATGCGAATAGTGGTGACAACAATAGTTCACTAGTACAAGTCCACCCCCTAGGGAAAGGAATATTGTCTTCTAAGTAGACAACCTAGACCTAATTGATGAGATCAGAGTTTCCCAATCTTATCATTGAGGGTGTCTACCCAAAATGGAGACACCTAGGTATGATATGTTCAGGAGACCTATAAAGTAATTGAGAGTCTAAGACTAGGTATTGGTAAAAGTTGTCCAGCATTTATCAAGTAGAGTTTAGTTTTTTGAAAGTTGATCATCATCCTTGCTACACCCTCAAAGTGAAGCTAGATTAGTTTTATGACTCTAAGATCTTCTATGGCACTAGCCATCAATATGATCAGATCATCAACATACTGTAAGTGACACATTTTCCTAAAATTTAACTAGTAGAATCCAATATAGGACTCCGGAGTTCAAAGCATGCTTGAATATTAGGCTCAACACATTAGTGACTAAGATAAAGATGCGTAGGGAGAAGGGGTTACCCTATCTCAATCTCTAGAGGTATCTTGCATATCCACATTGAGCGTCGCTAACTAAGAATATTACTTTCAATAAGATAAGAATGGACTTGACCCATTCAATCCAATGTGGTCCAAATCCGTATGATGATAGCAAAGTCACAATCTAATATGTTAAATACTTCAGCAAAGTCAACCTTAATGATATGTCCCGAGAGCTTAGACTTCTTAAAACTAAAAATTAGTTCTTCTGAGGGGCAATATTGCCCAGGACATATCAATCCCTAATAAAGGTACTTCTCAAAATGTCAACTAGGGAGTTTAGGACATTACTGAGTTGGGAAGTAAGGATCTTAGATAAGATTTTGAGGAATAAGTTGATAAGGATTATATGGGCAGAAGTTCAAGGGGATTTTTGTGTTCTCCCTCTTCAGAATTAATGAAGTGCTTGCCTAATTAATCCTTTCTAAATTTGTAGATTCATTGCAAAAATTAGTGTGAAGATTTGTGAGGTCTTGACTATAGACAGGTCCTTCCCAATCTCCTCATTATCTTCAATAGTATGGTTGTCATCCTTGATGCGGGGAATGCGGTATCTATTATGGCACCCAGTAGTAAATGCACCCTTCATTAAGCCAAGTTGTTCTAGATCGTTGCTTCCAACATTGTTCTTCTTGTTTCAACAAGGAGTTGAAGGTCAATTTAAGATAAGATTCAATGCTAATCTCCTCGAAATAGAGCATACAAGACTCTTTAGTTATATCACTAGTTTGCAGGTCATAAAGGAGGGCTAGCTTTCTTAGTTTGATAGCACCAAAACTATATTTTGCCCAATTGCATAGCCAACTCTTAAGATGGGAATGTCTTTTTGTAATCACAAAGGCACTACATCCAACTGGTGTCACTTCGTTTCACCAAGATTTAATTAATTCACTAAAGCCTTCTACATAGCCCCATGCTAGTTCAAATCTAAAACAAGGTGCCTTGAAAGTATATCCTCCTAATTCCAATTGAACAAACTCATGATCAGAGCCAAGCCTAGATAGACAATTTTGGTGGGTCAAAATATCAAAATGGTCCCTCTATTTTACGTTTTCCGCCGTTTTAGCCCCTCTAATATAAAATCCGTCTTTTTGGTCCTCGTATTTTCACATATTTGTCTTTTTGGTCCCTCTAACTGACGGATCTGCCCTTTTGGTCCTTACAGTTGATGAATTGGAGGGACCAAAAAGGATGAAAATGTGTAAATATGAGGACCAAAAGGGCGGATTTTATAACTAAAGGACGAAAATGTGCAAATACAAAGATCAAAATAGCGGATTTTATATTAGAGGCACTAAAAGGCGGAAAACAAAAAATAAAAGGACCATTTTGATATTTATACCATTTTGGTGCACTCTAGGGTGAAGGGACACCCATTATGGGTTAACTAGAAAGCGATCCAATCTCACATATATGACGCCCTTTGTCTATTTGTCCATGTGAATTTTCTACCAACAATAGAGAGCTCCATCAGGCTATGAAATTCATTACTATTAAAAGTCTTGCTACTTTATTTCCTAATGCTTGTTTTACCCAAACAAAAGGTAACGTGTATTTGATATTGTTAAATGTTATTGTGTAATCAATTAGATTTTTTAATATTATTATTTTACTAAGAGCATCTTTAACTTCTATTTTGTATAAAGCGATTTCTATATATTTTGAAGGAATTAAATATGGAGATAGGCAACATTACTTACTCTTGTGTCTATAATACCTTTTAAATTAACTTTATAGCTATCTTTAAATTCAAAAATACAATTTATATTTAAGAGATTATTATTTCTAAATTATTTTGGGATAATGTTATTTTTTTCATAGCTTTTCTATTTCTTCTTCAGTTGCATCTGTAGTTACAACTCCTTTTTCTTTATTTTCATAGAATTTCTTTTTAACTTTGTATTTTCTCTTTCTAGTTTCTTTATTCTTTTTAATAATTGATCAATTATAATTTTGCCATTTGATTGTACTTGAATTGCTAATAGTTCAATAAGCATTTGGCTAATTATATGATTATAGCATTATTTTGCACAGAGTTTACACAAAAGATAACTCACATTTATTATATGTTGTTCTATATTTAGTAATATGGAATTTACAACAAATGTCACATTGTTGCTTAAAATTTATTTTATGATCTATAAATTCATGTATATAAGTATTATCTATCTTTTGCTTACATGGGTTTCTAAAAGAAACTTAAGATTTTTATCTAAATTGTAAGCCATCCAGTATCTACTAGTTCTATGTCACCAAAAACTTCATTGAATTCTAAAAAGTGACTTTTTCATTAAAATTAGCATCTTCTCCTCCAAATATGCTACATATATCACTATCATTTGTTGTGTTAATACTTACTACACTTACTATCTGCTTCTTCTGGCAATTCTAAATGTTGATACATATTTAGCCTTTCTTTTTTAACTCTATCTCTAATATAATTTCTTTAATAATGTCTTATTTCTCAATGAATAAAACATTTATATTTTACATGTGATTTGTGAATTTTAAACTTTTTTACATAATTTTTTAAAGGGTTTTCCTTTTTAATAATATGTCATCCATTTATGTTTTTTTCTAGGTTTTGTTTCTCTATATACTATCGGTAGATATATCTTATTACAATAGCTATAACTTGCAATTTGTTTGTTTGCTTTATTCTCTAGGTATTTTACTTATAAATAATTAAAAGTAAACAAAATAGTTGGTCCTATTCCTATAACATTTTCATTACCTTGATCTCTCCATGTCTTGTTGATATACTCTCAGCAAGTGCACGGATCATATCAAGTAATACAGTGATACAATGCGAAGGGTAGGGTTATCAAACCACAAGGACTAGGACTCTCAATACTAATTTCTCCTATAATCTCTAGTCGGTCAATAATATGGGTTGGTTGAGAATTAACTAAAGTAAAAATAATCAAGAAGGATGAAAAGATAGGTGGAAACAGATAGAGTGTGCAATCAATGAGAAGTAATGCCCCGGACTAATTCCCAAGTACATTAGTGTACAGACTTGCTTCAAATGATTATCAAGTACATTTTAAGGTTCTTATATGTGCTCACTAGCAATGTTGTATCTATGGCTTTCCAATATGTCAAGTTTTGCAATTGTGACTACGGTTTCTTACACGTCAAGTTTTGCAATCCCACGAGGAAATTACAACTATGGCAATTAACACACTTCAAGTTTCATAACTACAACTACGCAATTCAAGCACATCAAGTTATACAACACAATATTTAACATAAGAACGTAATAAAACTCCATAATAATTAAAAATCAAGTAAATCAAAGCACACTAAGAAACAGGGTTCATAGGCTGAGGCACAGTGGAACAGTTAGCCCCTAATGAGTTCATATAAATGAGAAAGAGAAAGAGATACAAAATAATGAGAAATCATGACTCCCTCCTCTCAATTATGCTTAAGGAACTCCTTGGGTTGGCTAACTTCATTCCTCAAATGTGCCTACAACTCTATCTTGGTCTCCTTAGAAGGTATGGTGAAGTCTGGTTTAGACCTCCAACTATTGTCCAAAGATGGAGATGAAAACCCTAGCCAAGCTCTCCCCTCAAAAACCTAGATCTGGGCAATTAAAGGAACTTTTCAAGCTCGACGCAGTGTAAGCATGTGCGTGCTTAAGCCATGATATTTTGGGACTATGGAGAGAATTGGCTAAGTGTCCAGGTAGAGGAATGCACGAGAAAAACACAGTCATGCTCTGCTTGTGCTCAACAGAAGCACGACAGTGAAAAGAGCAGAGAAAGTGTGCTTCAGTTGAATGGAGAGAACTTCTGAAGTCCGGAGAAATGCATAGGGAGAAAGCATGCTCGTGCTTTGCCCCGTGCTTGTCCTGGAGCACACCAGTGCTTGCATTGTTGCTCAACTCTCCTGAAATCAGCAATAAGCAAGGCAAAGAAACATTCCCATGCTTAGGCTGTTCTTGACCTGAACACTTAAAAAATAATGTTCTTTCACCAATTTTTCTTCCGATTTCAATACTATTTGCTTTGGACCCTAAATTCTGCATAATAAACACAACATACCCAGAATAACATGAAATATATACAAAAAAATGCTAAAAGACAAGTAAAATATAACTCGGAGGTAAATAAATAACTATATGAAATGCACTCATCACTTATATATCAAATCACCTAATGGTTTTATTAATTTACTAAATAATTTTTTGGTTCATTCTAGTTCTGAAAATACTTTTCTTGCATTCGCAGCTAAAGTTATATAGCTTTGACTAAATTTATCTTTGATTCTCTTAACCTGTTTATCAAGTGTAGCAATAATGTTCTAACATGTTTAACTAAATGAGTTAGATCTCCTATTATTATCTATAGATTTAACAACTTTCAAAGTCATTTTCTATACTTAAAATGTTTTTGTGCTTTTTAATTCTTCTAAATATTTCTCTCTAATTTCAAATCCATACCCATTTATCATTCTATTCAATAAGCTAATATGATATTATTTTATTTATTGTTTCACACTTAAATCTTTAAAGTCTATTCTTATTAATTTAGTGTTTATTACCAATTAGGAGGCTTCTTCTAAAGTTTTAGAATAAATTACTCCTTTTGTTAAATTTTCCATTTTAGTTTTTATATATGGTTATATTTGAAAATCCTACTTGCATTTTTAGATTTTTTTTTCCTTAATTCTTCTTCATACCATGTTACAAAAAGGAGATTTTGATTTTTTTTAATTACTCTTAAATATGTAAATTTTTTAAGTAAGTTCTTCAATATCATTATCACTTTTAATTAATCTTTCTGATAGTTTCTTAATAATTTAATTGTCTATGCTAACATTATTATAATGACATTATTTTGTCTAATGATTATTTTCTCCCCTACTACTTGTGGTTCATTATACACATTATTTCTTTTTTTTTTTAATATTGCTATAGCTTTTTTTAAGAATCCTTCTGTCTTTTCAAGAAATTCTTCTATAACATCCATGGAAATTTTTCCATGGAAATTATAAAAAGTATAGTGATATGTATCATTTTAATAATCGCCTATCCTTTTTACTGCTTTTAAATATGTTAGTTTGTGATTTAACTTATTGATTAGTTTTCTTAACTCTCTCGGTATTTTTCCTTCTCTAGTCATTTCTTGAAGATGTAACTTCTCAAAGTGTTTTCGTCTAGGGATGGCAATAATCCCAAAACTTGACCCGACCCGACCCAAATTTGACGGGGAAAACCTGGTTTGACCGGGTTTCTAGTCGGGTTCGGGTAACACCCGACGAATATAAAGCAGGTGTGGGATGCGGGTGCAGGTATGGGAATCCTGATACTTGACCAGAAATTCAATTAGCAAATATACCCAATTATATATATTCAATTTTTTTGTTAGGATTTTTTAAAACCAAACCCTACCTCAAATCTCTCTCCAAGCTTTCCTCCTCTATGAATGTCGAAGCCAAACCTAACCCGAACTCTGAAGCTTTCCTCTTCTCTCCAATGGCAACAACCTTCTCCTCCACCACATCAGGTCTCTCTTCAAGCTTCCACCTTTCATGCTTCTCCTTCTTTGCACTTTTGCTCTTTTTAGTCCCATTTCAGTGTCAAGATCTAGTTCACTTTGAATTCCACAACAGCGTGGAAGGTGAGATCTCTACTTCTGAGTCCTTTTTATTTGATTTTTGTAAGCTCCTTGATGCATTGTTTCTGTCAATTGATCTAAAAAAAATCCTACCTTTTGGTACTAGTTTCAGTTTCAATTGTGAGGAATCTACTGCCTAGGAACCATCATTGTTTGGTTTTTAATGTTTTGATTGGAGATTTCAGTGCTTATTTGTTGCAATTTATTCAATTTTTAGTCATAAAGATGATGCCTTGAATTCTAATTGATTTCGAATCTGCAAGATTGAGCATTTATTTAACCTTAATTAATATCGTTTTAAATAAAATTTAGGAGTAAAGTAATGATGGAAATAATAATTTAGTTTCGAACTAATTGAATTTCTAAAATTTTTTAATCTAAATGATTATAAAGATATAGATTTTAAAATAAAATAAATTTTAATCAATCAAATAAATTTTAAAAATAATAATTTAGTTTGGAACTAATTGGCATGTCACACTCAACTCCTTTTCTTTTCCCACCATTTACAATGTAGAAGAAGATAGACACAACAAAGGCCACAAAAACAAATATGAATTCCATTCATTAATTTAATAATAATTATTATTGTTTTTATTAGTAGTATTTATTATCATGCGTCATCCTAAAAATATCAATCATTTAATTGGATCACACCATGTGAAACGAATCTAAGCCATATGTCCCTTTTAAATAAATATTTGTATATATACCCTTGTAAAATCTTCTTATTATCTACACCTTTAAAATGAGATTCTTGTAACTGTCGATGCCTTGATTAGGTTTTGTAGTGAAATAAATTATCACTGTAATTTGCTTAACTTTTGTTGTTTAGGCCTTGTTTGGATTGGCTTATCAAAAAAGTATTTTTTTTTTTTAGTTTAGTAGAAGTGCGTCTAAAAAAAAGTGCTTCTCTAGAGTAAGTTAAGCATTTTTTTGTATTTTCTGTTTGGATTAGCTTTTATGTAGAAGCAGAAGCTGTAAAAATAAGCTAAAAAACAGCTTTTTTCAGAAGCTGGTCATGACTAGCTTTTGAAAAAAAAACTGTTTTTCAGCTTTTTTTTACAGCTTCTGCTTTTATAGAAAAGCTAATACAAGAAACTTTTTTGGAATCTAGAAGTGCTTAACTTATAAAAAAGCACTTTTGGGTTTTCCAAAAACCAATCCAAACAAGGCCTTAGAGTTGTGGAATTATTTGGATTGTTAAAGTTGATATTTTGGCCATGCTCTGTAGGAATACAATGGAATTATTTGGATGGTTAAAGTTGATATTTTGGCCATGCTCTGTAGGAATACAGTCAAGTTCATGCAGTCGTTCTTGGAAAATGTGATGTTGGTCTGACTCTCGGTCAAAGAGAATCCTCTCGTTTTTGGTTTTCTTGATGATCTGTTAAAAATGCATACAGTATCATGGTCAATAAGTAAAGAGTGCTTGAAGGAAGGTAATCCTTGTGTTTGTTTGTTTGATGATCTTAAGCTTACAATGGTTTATGTTAAAAATGTGGCATCAAAATACCAACATAGGATTCATAATGTGCTAATTATTTAGTAAAGCATATTGTAGAGAACTTGGCATTAAATAAAATTATAAAATTTTCATATGTTATTTTTCATATAAATTCCAATTGTAAATTTTAATTATTCTTTTTTTTTTTTTAGATGGGTGATGATTTTGGTTCTCGTCAATCAATATCACATCCAATTGGGAATTCAACCCAATCAAATGAAATTGAAAGTCCTAATCCTAAAGGTTCTTTTCCAAATGAACATGCCATTGAAGAAGGTGCAGGAGATCATATAGAGTCTACTATACAAAGTGGAAGGTTAAAAAGTGTTGTGTGGAGTCATTTTAAAAAGACTCGAGTTGATGAAGAGGACAAAGCTCAATGTAATTATTGTTAGAAATTGCTCCGAGGAAAATCAAAGAATGGAATGAAGCATTTGCATCTACATATGGAATCATGTATCCAATGAATGATTAGCCTAAGAGAGCAGAAACTTATCACATCTAAGATGGTGAAAGGTAAACAAGAAATGACAACTACAATTTATGATCTAGAATTTGCAAAGAAGGAGCTAGCTCAAGCAATCATTATGCATGAATATCCACTTTCGATAGTGGATCATCTCAGTTTTAAAAAATATTCATTCGCACTTCAATCGCTATTCAAAGTTTCTTCTCAAAACACCATGAAGAAAGAAATTTTAAAAATTTATGATATTGAAAAAACAGTAGAATTAAAATTGATGGACACTAATGAAGGAAGAGTGGAAATTACAGCAGAAATGTGAACAACAAGCAATAAAAAAATGGGGTATATGGCAATTGTTGCACGTTATATTGATCACTCTTGGAATTTGCAAAGACACATTTTAAGGTAAATGTAAATTTATTTTATGATTATACATTATTTTTTCATAATAGTAATAATTGTTCTTTGTTTTTTTTTTTATATATTAGAATGATTGATAGTCTTCTCTTATATTAGGTTCATTTATGTCCCTGCTCCTCACACAAGTGAGAGACTTAGTACTGTATTGGTTGGGTGTTTATTGGATTGGAATATTGATGGCAAATTATCCACCATAACTTTGGATAACTGTAGCACAAATGATTCCATGATTGAAAAGATAAAGAATAAGTTGTATCTTGGACCTTTGCTAAATGATGGTTCTTTGCTTCATATGCGTTGTTGTGCGCATATCTTAAATCTAATTGTGAAGGATGGATTGGAAGTAGTGAAATATGGGGTAGAAAAAAATCGTGGCAGTGTAACTTATTAGACTGCAACTCCTATAATAGTGGAAAAATTCAAGGAAAGCTGACTAAGCAACTACCCATGACGATACACTAAAAAAGCTTGTGTGTGGATTGTCTAACTAGATGAAATTTGACTTATAAAATGCTTGACATTGCTATATCATATAAAGACGTATTTTGTAGGCTAAAACATTGTGATGATAAATACACTTGTTTGCCAACAACAACACAATGGGAATTTGCAAGTGAAGTTTGTGAGAAGTTGAAGATTTTTAATAGTATTATAGAATTATTTTCTGGAACTAATTATCCTACTACTAATCTTTATTTTCCTAATGTGTGAAATTAATTTGGCAATATCAAGTTAGCTTACTTCTTCCAATGTGGTGATTTAGAGAATGACAACAAAGATGATGGATAAGTTTAAATGTTATTGGAGTATGATTCATGATATTATGGGAGTTGCTACAATATTGGATCCAAGATACAAGATGAGTTTACTTGAATATTATTATCAAAAATTGTATCTTGCTGATGCCTACCATGAAGCTAATTGAATTCAAAAGCTTTGCTATGATTTGTTTTTTCATTATGAGTTAAAGAGTAAAGAATCCACTAGCTCTCCATTTGAAGATATCAACAATTTTGTGGTTGATGATTCCTTGAATGACTTTGATGCATTTGTGAAGAGTTAAAAAAGGGCAAAAACAACACATCTTGAGTCAGAGCTCGATCTTTATTTGGAGGAAGATATTTTACCAAGAACATCCGATTTCGATATTTTGATGTGGTGGAAGTTAAATGGAGTTAAATATCCAACACTACAAAAAATTACAAAAGATGTATTGTCCATTCCAATATCTATTGTAGTTCTTGAATCTGCATTTAGTATTGGTGGTCAAATACTAAGCCCGCATCATAATTGACTTCATTGGCATACTTTAGAGGCTTTGATGTGTGCTAGAAATTGGTTATGGAGTGAAGAAAATAAAGGTAAAGTAGTTTTCTTACATATTTTATGTATTAATATTTTAATATGTTATGTTTTATTATCAATAACTCATTAAATTTAATATGGCCTATTTAGGAAGGAGTTCTAAAGGAATGGAAGACTATGCCAATTTACTTGATGAGATAGATTCAGAAGATGAAGGTAAAAAGAAGATTTTACAAATTAAATGATATTTGGTGCAAACTATATAAATTTTATTTTTCAAATCTAAAATTCCTTTTGTTTAATGTAGATGAACTATTAGCAAGTGGAGCTACTCAAGGATTGGAAGATGATTGATTATTTGGTGATGAATGGTGATCATCTAAACAAATAAATGCTCTTATTTTGAATTGAATTGAAGTTTCATTTTACGTATTAATAGTATAGTACTTATGGTTTCATTATCACTAACTCATTAAATTTTATATGGGTTATATAGGAATGAGTTCTAAAGCAATGAAAGACTTCAATTTACTTAATGGGAAAGATTTTGAAGGTGAAGGTAAAAAGAAAATTTTACAAATTTAAAGATATTTGGTATAAAATATATAGTTTTCATATTTGGAATTTTAATATTTATTTTGTCTTATGTAGATGAATTATTAGCAAGTGGAGCTACTTATGGCTTGGAAGATAATTGATCTCTATGAAGATGATGATGAATGATGGTCATTTGAAAAAAAAAAAACTATACTTTTGGATTGAAATTTTTAATTCCTACTCTAACATTATTTTGTGACTTTGAATGTCTATTTACTTTGAATGTTCTATGAACTAGGGTGTGACATTGAGACCATGAAGACATGTATGAATTTCATTCTTGATCTATTTTCTTGTTCTATAGGTATTAATGCCTACTCTATGGTGTTCATTCTAGATTTCTATATGTTCTATGTTTGCTTATATAAAGTATGTTTAATGTTTTCTTGGCTCTTATAGGTTTATGCTTATAAGTCTCAGTGAAAAGAGACTCTTCTTCTTCTTCTTCTTCTTCTTCTTCTTCTTCTTCTTCTTCTTCTATGGATTTGGATTTGTTAATATTGATTATGTTCGTGTATATTAGTGTGGTTTATGTTTTCTTGGATCTTATAGGTTGATGCTTTCTTATCTTAATATGTTCTATGTTTTCAATTTTTTCCCCACTTTTTTTTTCTGTGTATCTCAATACGTTCTTAGATCTTTACATTTTTAATGCATTTTGCAACATATCTTGAAAAAGTTCTATTTCTAATGTCTATTTTTAATTTCTACTTGGTATTTTAATTTCATTTTAAATATTTTTAAATAGGGTCATGGGCTAGGTGGGTATCTCCGCGGGTATCTGATTTTCAGTCTAGTGCTGGTGTGGGATGGGGTTTTAAAAACCCATCAAGTTAAAGTTCGGGTTCGGGTTCAGGTATGGGGGCAGGGTAGCCGGTGCGGGTTCGGGTATAACAAAACCTGCACCTGACCGAACCCGTTGCCATCCCTAGTTCACTCATTGCTATATTTAAACTTTTCTTTCTAGTTGTTCAATTTCAAATTATAAAATGAATCCTGGCATGATGTAATTAGATCCATAATAATTGATATCACATTATTTCATATGGTTCTATAGTATTTAGAAAAGTAATTTCCTCAATTTTCCTTTTTATTTATTGTAATCTATCCATTTCATGTTGAAGTTTATGAAATAAGCCTCTTAAATTTTTTTAATTTTTTCGAATTTCTAGGCATGTATTGGATATATTGTTTTTCAAAATATTCATTTGCTACTTTATAAGATTTTCATTCATCATTTCTATTTCTTTATCTAAAGTCAAGCCTCTCTTATTTATTTTATTCTCCTTTTTTTTAATGTTTTGTTAATTCAAGTTATATTATATTAATTTTTTTCTATCATTACTTTTAATTGGCTAAGCTCTTTATTAATAAATTCTGACGTCTTAAGCGTTACTTGTCTAGTGATATGATTTTCTAATCTAGATTTAATATAATCTTGTTTGTTTAATATTACCAATATACTTTGATGGTTTTTCTTTAGCAAGCTAGTTGCTAATGAATTTTTTTTCTACTAAATGTATTCTAATTTCTTCTAAAATTTTAAATTGTTCCTTTATTTTTGTATTGGTAGTTTCCATGGAATCTACTAACTTTAAAATACATAGAGACGGCTCCTCAGCAGTTCTTCATGCCCCGTAAAACAGACATCATTCGCTTGAATGTATCGTGCCAATAGGGTCTCAAGCAATGGCCCTTTTCCTTCTTGAGGTGGCTGCTTAGGAGGTGGAGGTTGAGGTTATGATGGCTAGAACTACCCTTGTGGTCCTTGCCTTGGTTAGCTCTAAGAGAAATTTGAGTGGTCTCTCCACCCCGGATTGTAGGTACCACTATAAGGGTTGTTTTAAAACTGGTTGTTTTGACCCACATAGTCTACCTGCTCAGTATCAGCACTCCCATCGAAAGATGAACAACTCAGTCTGGCTTGATTCCCCCAAGATTCACAGCTCATGACTGGACTCTGTCGTTGTGTTTGCATTGTGTCTAACCTTTTTGAGATGGCTTCCACCTGAGCTACTAGTGTTGTTAGAGCATCAACCTCATATATCCCAATGCCCTTGACTGTCTTGTTCCTTTTGGAACTCCATTGGTACCCATCAGAGGCCATATCATCAATCAGAGTATATGCGGCATTTGGTTGTTTACTGCAAAAAGAACCTGGCTATCGCTTCCAACATTTGTTTAATTGCGACATTCAGATCATCATAAAAAAATTGGACCTGCATCCATTCCATGATCCCATGTTGTGGACATTTCCTTAACAATTCCTTGTACCTTTCCCATGTAGCATATAAGGTTTCTTATTTCATATGCCTAAAAGAAGAAATATCACTCCTCAACTTCGTGATCTTTGCCGGTGGGAAGTAATGAGTGAGGAATTTCTTGGCCAACTGTACCTACTTGGTGATCGACGCTTGAGGCAAGGAATTTAACTATTGTTTGGCCCTTCCTCGCACTGAGAATTGAAAGAGTCGAAGGCGGACTGCATCCTAAGACACGTTGTTCGCCTTAAAAGTGTTACAGATTTCCAAGAAATTGGTGAGATTAGCATAAGGGTCCTCATCTTGAAACCCATCGAACTGACACATTTGCTGTACCATCTAAATTATATTTGGCTTCAATTCAAAGTTGTTCGCTATCACTAGAGGATGAACAATACTAGACCCTGTTCCCTAGAGATTTGGCCTTGCATAGTCAGAAATACTATGCTGATTTTTGGCCATGACTTGTTCTTCTTAATCAACCTCAATACTTATCTCCACTAACCCTATGTCTCTGAGGTTCACTTGTCTTAATCTTCTTTGTAGGGTTCTTTCAATGTTTGGATCAGGGCTTGACAATGAAGATGAGTTCCCTCGGGTCATACAAGAATGCCTACAAAAATAAGTCAACCAAATTAAAACAAAAAGAAAAAAAATGAAAACAAAATATATACAAAAATAAAGAAAATAGCTAGATTACTAAAAATGTAAACTTTATCTAGAGCTGCCAGTCCCCTGCAACGGTGCCAAAAACTTGATAGACCTCTTGTGTGACCCCAAGTATGCCGCTCATATAAGTAGTATAATGTACCCGAGTGGGTCTGGTAGTCGAATCCACAAGGACTAGTGTAGCTCTTGGTACTCATAAAATTCCTAATATCTAGCCGATTCAAAGGATTTGGTTGAAGTCTAAACCTAAAAGAATAAAGAGACGAGAAAAGAGAAAGAGAGAAAGAGAAACAAGATTCAAGTTGAAAAGAAAAAAGTGGAAAGGATAGTACCCCGTATTAATCCCCAATGTATTGCCTAGGCAATGATTACATATACATCTCCTACGACCGCGGGTAGCACCCTAACAGACGGTTTAGTAACATATGACCTCACTCTAGGTTTGGTGTTAACTCAACCCCTTCCCATTAGTATGCCCTCGTTAGATGGTTATCTCGATCATCATCTAGACTGCGGATATGCAACTACGGCTAACATGTTTCTTGACTGTAATTACAACTATGGGGAATGTGCTTGCCAAGTTTTGCTTATGCAGCTAGTAGCAATTCCCATATTAAGTTTTGCAACATACAACATTAAGGCAATTAACACAAAAGCTTGCAACCAAGATAAACAATAGGGAAATCACAAGGAAACCCAATAATCAAAGTAATCAAACTCAATGTATCAAAAATCGAGGTTCATAATCCCAGGCACCGAATGACCGTTAGCCCCTTATGGTTTTGCAATGCTTACAAGAAAAACAACAAGAGAAATAAAGGAAAGTTATAAACTCCCTTCTTGCTTTACGATCCTCATCGAAGAGTATCCAATGATGACCTTGCCGGTATTTCACAACTCCCATGGCAATCTCCTCATCCAAATTTGGTCCAAGATGGTACCAAGCTCTACCCCAGCCTTTGCTTCCCCGCAGGAAGAAGAAGAAGAAGATCACTTCAAAACCAAACTTTGGGGTTTACAAATGCCATTCGCAATGCAAGCATGGTCGTGCTCTTCACCGTGCGTTTACTCATGCTCTTCACCGTACTTTTAATCGTGCTCGTTGCCATGGTTTTTAAAACTTGTTCTCGACGTGATTGTAGCACAACCTGTAAAGTGGTGCACGGGCGTGCTTACGTCCGTGTTTTATGATCGTGTTTCAAGAGAATGTTGGTGCTAGGAGCAAAGAAGGCGTGCTCTTTTCTCTCTGAAGGTCCCAATAAAGTGCACAGCATAAGCACTTCCAAGCTAGGCGCAGTGAAACCGTGCTATTCAGTTTGTGTAGATCCCAGTAAAGTGCACGGGCATGAGAAAGCTCGTACTTCCAAGCACGGGTGTGCTTCCTTAGTTGGGCTGAAATTCTCTAAGTCCTGGAAACTACACCATCGGAAGCATGGGCGTGCTTCTCGATCGTGCTTGCCTTGAAAAGTGCATTACAACTCCATTCACGCTGAAATTCATCTAAATTCATTCTTTCACTCCAAGACCTATTTTGTTGCATGATGAAACATACATACCCAAAGTAGCTTCGATTTACAATAATTATATGCATAAAGACAAGCAATTCATGCAATAGGATACACTAAATGTCTATATAAAATGTACTCATCAAGGTTTTCAAAGTTTAATTATAAGGACTCCTCTTTCTCTATTCCAATACAATTTCAACTATCAAGTTTCATCTATTTCAAATTATACATGATAAGAGCATATGCTCATAATTTTTTTCTCTTTTAAGATCTTACATCAGTAAATCTTTATTTCTATTTTCTTTAATTAAGCTCAGCATTACCTCATTTGTCTTGGTACCAAGCATCATTGAAATTTTTTATGTTCATTATCTTGATATAAGATTAGCAGTGTATCATCTGTTTTAGAGACCAAGTATCACAGAGATTTCATTATTCTAAAAATAATATTAGAAATTAGCCCTTCTTTCTTATCTTCGATCACTAAGAACATGGGTCTCTATTCTTCAACTGACCACTAAATACCTGTTCTTAGAAAGAAATAACAACACTAATTCTTAGCTTAGAAAAGAGTGTTACACTTTCTAATCACAATATTTTTGAAGTCACCTTTATATCTCAAAGAAACTTTAGGTTTTAGCGTACAGTCCTAAAACATGTAATAAGATATAAAAAAACATCATATAAAAATTGCATGTTCTAAAGAAGAGAAGCCTCAAGTGTCTTGTACCCCTCCATTTACTAACCTTAATAGCTCTGATACTATAGAAGGAGAGGGTTGTGCTCTCTTACAAATTTTATGAGGGTTCTGAAAGTTATCGGAGTAGAACATGAGAAGCTAGGAAAGATGTTAGAATGGAGAGAGGAGAAAATTACTGCAATAGATTACTCAAAGGCTTATGCTTTTTCTTCATATCTCAAATGGTTAATAACTTCTCCTTATATAGAAGGAGATAGTACTATTAGAAAACCATGCCATGGTTTTATAAAACTACTTGATGTGATAAGACATGCCATATCATCCTAAAGTAAGTTTTGACTATTTTTTACGTCTACTTTTACAAGGTAGCTTTAAACTTACAACACCCTTGATGTGACAAGACATGCCACATTATCCTAAAGTAGGTTTTGACTACTTTTTACATCTAGATTTAATTTTTACAAACCCATCACCAATCTCTTTCATTTATGGTGGATCTAACATGTATTCAGGCTCTTGCTAACTAAACACGTTATCAAATGAGTTTGGGCTCTCGCTAATTAGATTCATATCCATGAGTCTAAGCTCACACTAAATAAATATATAGAATATGCATGAAAATGATCGAATCATCAACATCATTTAATTTTAAATAGAATCAAACTACGACCCTAAAGTTCATCAAATTTAAGCATCAAAATAGTGTTTAGCCACTCATGGCCACAAAGATCACAAAGTTCATGCAAGATTTGGTAAATCTATAATAGCATAAGGAATTCCTAGAAAACTCCTTCTAATCTTCACGAATTGGATAATGAGATGGCTTCTTCTCTAGGGATTCTTAGTCTTTGCCTTCAATCTTATTTAAATTTAAATCTTATCTGATCTTTAGTTCTAGAGTTCTAGAATTAGGGATCAAAACTTCCTCTAGGAATGCTCTAAGAGGTGGTGAGAGTGTTTTAGAAGTGTCTCCAAGCTTGCTAAAAATCCTCCGATCAAAGAATAAGTGATTAGGTATTTAGAGACTTCAATTCCGGGCTTGACCATAGTTTTAACCACAACCATAGTCATAGCCATAGTTTTCTAGGAAAATATCTTGAAAACCCAATTAAAGACCTTACCACAACTTCTTATAATGCTCACCACAACATCTTATGGTATTCACCACAACTGTGTTTCCTTGAACAAAAAAATCTAGTGGAAAAGTCTAACCATGGCCTCTTATACAAGCCACCAAGGGCTCCTGTATAACTCACCACAGCATGAACAAAACCCATAAATAGTGTCTATTACCAGTATCTTGAGCAATCCATCACTATGGCTTCTTATGCAAGTCATCACAGCCTAGTATTCATCTCACCATGGGTGTGGTGAGCTCCTAACTCACACATTGATTGCTCATTTCTTTGGAAAAAGTCATAGTGTTTAAGTCACTGCTATGGTTCATGCCGTGATAACTCTTAAACTTTAATTTTGCCTTAATTTGCTCTAAAATTGGCCTTAAATGACTTCTATAGGCTTCTTGAGGATATTTAACACCTAATCATGAAGAATGAATGAGTTATGTCACCAAATTCTATAAGTTTAATCCAAACAATAAGTGAAATATTAAAAAATATGATAAAAGATATGTATATAATCAAGTACTTATCATATTTTTCTTCATGGTCTTCCAAGGGAACATGTAGGATGGCTGGCTTTGAGCAAAGTTCATTGCTTTGTTTATCTTATATGAGTTCTTTTTAGGGGCAGAGGACCAAGCTCCCATGAAATAATGCCACTTGTATCCTGGAAGGAGATTCTAATATATTGAAGGTTTTAAGGCGTCGCAACAAATATTTAGGAGGTAGTTATGATCAAGGGGATGATCACCTTGGAGGAGATCAATGGAATTGAGGAGGTGGAGCAGCTGCAACTGACCCAGCAGAGTCTTTTACAGTGTGTGAAATTTTGTTGTGGATTGGGGTCAGACCCATCCACTAAATTGTGCTTGGATTTTGGATTGAGTCCAATGCAATTTTATTTGATTTAGGCTCTGACTCAATAGCATTAAGGTGAGATGGTGGCAATAATCAATAAGGTCCAAAAGGTTAAAAAAAGTCCTTCATTTGAAAAGACAAGGACTACCTTGCTTGATAAATGTAAAAAAAAGTGTTGAAAAGGACCTAGTACTAATTAAAGACACTTGGTACACTCAAGGTGTTTCAATTGTATTTGATGGGTGAATAAATGTTATAAACACGCCATTAATCAATGTCATCGCATCAAACAATTGTAGAGCTTTGTTCACATGTGTTGAAGACTTCTCAGGATTTGAAAATAACATGGGTTGCCATTGCTGAATATTTGTTAAAAGCTACTGAAGAAGTTGGTACGCATCAGACATTCTATAAGTTGTGACCGACAATGGTGCAAATTGCAAATCTATTGGAAAGGAAATAGAAAAAGTACACAAGCATACTTTAGATTTGATCTTCAAACATTTTTCTAAAACTTTTGAGTGGTTAAGTAGCACATATAAAAAGGGAACAGTATGGTGAAGCATATACTGAAATACACACACACACACACACACACATATCCTTTATCAATTTTTAGAGCTCATTTAAAGATAGAGTTGCTGAAAATGTCTTAAAATACATTTGTTTCTCATTATATTATGTTGAAACAATTTGGTGATTGTTGAGAAAATCTTGTAATTGACTATTGTTTTGAGATATGGAGAAAAAAATGGATGAAATCAGAGGATGAGAATAACTGAAAGATGAGGCTTTTGGTAACTGAAACAATAGCCAGTGAAGAGTTTTAGGATGAAGTTGAAAATGTAACTAAGCTCACCAAGCTCATTTATTTGTTAGTCAAGTTTTCTAATGGAGAGGGTGTCAAATAGGGAGATTTATGAAAAGATGGACAACAAAATTTTGTTGTTCTTTTTTCTTAAATGTTATACTTATGCACTTTTGAATCCATTTGGTAATAAAGAACATCTTTTCTTTTAACATAGCATTAAAATTTTAATTTTGCATGCATTTTATTCAATCATATCTAGACTCAAAATAAGCAGACCAACTAAGCCTACCCCCTAGTATCGAATACAATCAAAGCATTATTTCTTATATGTGTACATGTCATATGACTCAAATTAGACCACGTTTCTAGTAACTATGTGCTAGATGATTCCTTGGCCATGCAGGCATTAGCCAATAAGAATGGTAAAAAATAATAATAAAAAAAAAAGAAGCAATGTCAATTGTATGGCTTTGATCTACATGAAATAGAAACTCAAGAATTAATGTCATTTTTGATAAAGAGATAATCTTGTTGAGGATCACTCTGCATCAAATTGGTTTTGATGTGCTTACAACTTATAGGGTACAAGTATTTAATGAGAAAACAAGAAATTTTATCAACACTTTGGGATGCTACAATAGTGTGTACTTGAGTTGACAAAGAAGTTGATTATATATTGCTAAGGAGTGAGTAATCTTTATATCGCAATACAGTGGACTAGTAGTTCTTAAAGATAAAGTTGATGCATTTTGGTGTTTAAGCATATGATTTATATAGGTTGTGAAGAAAATTTAATATACCCTATGTGTTTTATTGGGTTGGTGACCAATTACAAAGTTTGGGATCAATAGCTCAACATACTAACCCAAATCTTCATCAATACTTGGAAAAAGTTGGGTGGAGGTAATCATATCTTCATATCTAGTGTGTTTATTGTCCTTTTCCTTAGAGAGAGCTTTGTTTGTTAGGCTCTTTGTAATTATGGAGGGCAGATAGAATGTAAGGACTAGAAAGGAGTAGGAAAGGATATGTGTATGATAAGCTCACATCCTATTTTATATGTGATGCACATTAGATAAGTCATTGAATAACATTTTATTGTACTATTTTACGTTCAAAGTGACCAAATAATGGTAGAATATGATATGAATTATATGTAAATTGACAAAATTAACCTTTATGATGTATTTATATGTATATTTTTTTAAATAGACTTTTTTTGGATTTATCTCGTCGCTAAGAAGCTTCTCGTCTAAGTTTAGAGTGTGACGATAAAAAAAAGAAGAGATATAGTGAAACACACATCGTTGAGAGGCTTTTCATCCAAGCCTAGATTGCGACAATCGAAAGAAGAGATATAATGAAACCTTTGCCATTGAGAGGCTTATCGTCCAAGCCTAGAGTGCGACGATCCAAAGAATAAGAGATATAGTGAAACCCTCGTCATTGAGAGGCTTATTGTCCAAGCCTAGAATGTGATGATCCAAAGAATAAAAGATATAGTAAAAACCCTAGATGAGGAAAAAAGATCATATAAAAATGCAAAAATGTAAATTTTATTTTTTATCATATCATACTGGATTCTACCTTGACCCTCCTCATAAGATTAGTTATTAAGTAGTCGGTAGGATAAAATGGGTCAATAGGATAAGGCTATCATATCCTATTGACTCGCCAAACAAAAAACATAAGAGCCAAATATGATAGCTTATACTATCTTATGATTATTATCGTATTCACCAAGCAGGTCCTAAATGTCCAATTAAGGATGGAATGCTTGCCATTCCCAACCTTATCCAGGAATTCTTCACGTGCTCCTTGAAGTTGTCTCATTATACTCCCAGGGGCGGAGGGAGAGCCCCCTTGTTACAAGCCGAACCCCCTTTCTCCCTTTACTTCTCTCCCTCTTTCTCTCTCTTTCTCTCCGCCCCTTGCCTTGGCCGACCCTCCTCTCTCACCCATTAACTTCTCTCTCTCTCTCTCTCTCTCTCTCTCTCTATACATATGTATATATCGGTTTATTTTTATTTTATTTAAAAACAAATTAAATTTTTACAAATTAATACATATAATCTAAAATATAATAATTTTTAAAAGTATTTACAAAAATTATTATTTTACCTATTGATATGTTATAAATTATTTTATGTAGTATTTTTTTTTTCCAAAAATCTATATTTTATTTTTTAGTTTTTTACAAATGTTTTTTTTCCAAGAAAGGCGGGATGCACAAGATCGTTGATTTTGGTTTTTTACAAATTAATTTATATAATATATAAAATTATATTATTAGCATAATTTTTTAGAAAATTATTGTTTGATATTTAATTTTTATAAACTAAACTATAAATTAACATAGAAATAAATTGTAAAAATTTTATTAATTTAATTTTATCTTTTACAATTCGCCTCTTATCCTATAATTTTTGGTTCCGCAACTCCATACTCTAGTGGGAAACCATAAAAGAAACCCCTACCCTCAAGAGGATTGACATTTCATAACGATTTGGTGGTCAAGCCACATTCAAATTTTACACATTAACTCTATTAAATTAAAATAAAATTTTCTTAAATAGAAGATAATTTAAAATATTAAGTTCGATATCATATCATGTATATATGATATTATTTACAATATTATTTAAGGGAGGTTGGACATCTCACTCATTCTTCAGAAAAACCATGGGATTTATCGAATACGAGGGTTGTTGGTGGTTGCATGGTTTGAATGAAGTGTCATCTCTTAATGCAATTATCTATATAATTTTTTTACTAGTTTTATTTTAATGTAATATTTTTAATTATAACTAAGATAATAAGTAAAATAAAAGATTATAAAATATTAGTTTTTTACTTATCACGAAGGTAAAAAACAATTTTATAAATCGTATGAAAGAAATCTAATATTTTTAGACGTATAGATTTTGGGTTTAAATTCTTGATTTCCTTAATAAATGAGTTCAAACATGTAAATCCGTTGGAGGGGAGGGGAGGGGAGGCGAGGGATTGTTAAGTTGTTCCACCAGTATAGTAGAACTTTGGCGGTGCTTTTTTTAAAGTTTTGTTTGATTGGAAGAGACAAAGATTTGCTGCAGTGCGCCGATAATCAGGTGGGCCCCGTTGTGGTGCTCGTGAGCTGTTCTTACAGCTAATGCTCGCCCTGTTCAAGACAAAACAAGCACAAGGGTATTTTTGGTAGTTTAAAGCCTTTCACATGGTGGTCTTCAGCCTGTCCTATGATAATGACTGCAAGTGCAGGTTGGTAATAAATGGAATGGTAAATTATTTAAAAGTTCCATTGCGCGTTTGAACGAGGAAATAAAAGCTCCGGTTTCAACTTTCATGGATGTTTTCCAATATTAAGCTGATGGACAAATTATTTTAGAATTCTAAATTTATTTTTATAGTAATAATAAAATTTAAAATATAATTAATAAATATATATTGGTTTTTTCATAGACATTTATAAAAAAAATCAAAAAATAAAATATTTTTTGTTTTTTTCAAATATTTCACATAGAATTATTTTTAAACACAGTTATCATTATTTTTTTAAAAAAATTATATATTTTCCAACTCTATTTATTTTTAAAAAAATATATTATTATTATTATTATTATTATTATTATTATATCTTCTTGTTTTTCAAGTCATTATTAAAAAAAATGTTATTATTTTAACATAATTGTTTTTTTAAACAATCACAAAAGTGAAAATTTTTAAAATATTTTTGAGTTATTATTTTAAAAAAACTTTTTTAAATGGTAATTATTTTGAAAAAACATTATTATTGTTGTTGTCGTCGTTTTTGGTTAAACAACTTGTTTGTAGTTTAAATAACAATAATTCAATTCAAGTATAAACATGAAATATATTCATCATTTTTTTACATTACACATTTTCATTTCGTGTTGAACAAATAGTTCTATAATGTTCAGATTATTTACATAAAGAGCATAAATTATGTATAATAAAGTCAGAGTTTCTATCCATATTGACACGTATTTGAATTGTGTGTGAACCACAAGTGCACGGGTATCAAAATAATAAAATACTCGGTGAGTTGGGTAGTCGAATCCATAGGGAACAAGGTTACTAGTACTAACTGCTTCTCTGCTATCTAGCCTAATGATAATTTTGATGGTGTAATGATCTAATGTGCGAAGAAATGAATACCGGAGACGAATATGTAAGGGTAAAATGGAGAGAGATCTCAATCAATAAAGATGAGGTACCCGGGCAATGCTCCACCTAGGATGTAACATGAAGTTCAAGACTTGCTAAATGCTTCTAAATCGAGTCTAATGAGTCGAGGTAATCCAAGAACAACCGGTTCTTGTCTCCAAGCAACCGACACTAGTCCCCTACAAGGTCCCGGTGGAGAAATCGCTTAATCTCAACACCTCACACCCCATATGACCGCAATAAGCCCTAGGGATACCTAAGAGTGAAACCGATTCCTAAAGATATATCCAACCATATTTTCCTGCGAAAGATCCCTAACCCCCTACAAGATCCCGGCGGAGAAATCTCTCAATCTCACGCCTCACACCAAATATGGTTGCATAGAGTCTAGGGAATACGGAGATAAGAAACACTCATCTGAGGGGAAATGGGACACTCCACTATCTGATGACCCACCCTCTCAACCCTCTTTAACCTTGGAGTTCTAACTCTAATGGAGACCTCTCTCATCAAAGTAACAAATCATGCATAGAAAATCAACTGCAAGGATCAATAAAACATGCAAGCAATGGGAACACTAGATTAAAACTCAAATCAACTCGGATTAATTAGAACCATAAAGCAAATCAATACAAAAGACAAGATCCTAGGGTTCACATGCCCAAATACCTACTAAGGTTTAGCCCTCCATGGAGCAAGTTACAAAACAAAGATAAATACAATGAATAGCAATGTAAACCATAGAGAAAACCCTCCTTGAATTCGTGATGATTGACCTTGATGGGTAGTTCAATGTTTTGAAGGATTCCTCTCTGAAGCTAGGTCGCCGGTGGCTTCCCAAGTGCTATGACGGCAAAGGAAACTATCAAAGTTGGTGAAGAACACCCTTCAAATTGGCAAAGGCCTCCTTTCTAAACCCTAGCCGTCTCACCCCTCAAGATCCGCACAAAAGATGTTAAAAAATAGGGCAAGAGGGCTATTTATAAGCACAAACCGCGTGGCATGTGCCTGCACACGCCCGCGTAGATTTTCCACGTGCCCGCATGGCCTGCAGGAATTTCCACGCTAGCGCGTGAACAGTAATTATGCTACATTACTGCTATAGTAAAATACTACAGTGTTTTTGCTATCGTACTTAGCTACAGTATACTTCATAATTGCGGTCCAAACACTCTTCTCTTGAGGCCACATGGCCGGGCACACGTCCATGTCAGGGGCGGATGGAGGGGGGTCAAGGGGGTGCTTGAGCACCCCCTTGGCCCCAACTAATCAATATTATATACATGTTTATATGTATATTAGAGGGGATTAGGGAGGAGTAGGAAATTGGAAGCACCCCCTCTCTCTTCTCATTCACTCTTTCTTTCTCTATATATATGTATATAAATAATTCATTGAATTTTTATTTTCATTTTGTGTTTGGAACAAAATTAATATTTATTATTTAGATGTTTTATAAATTGGTTTATATAATATAAAAGAATTTTTTTTCCAAAAAGATAATGTTTAGCTTTCATTTATTACAAATTAGTTTATATAGAATAAAAAATAAAAAAAATTACAAATATTTATCAGTTAAATCCGTGATTTTTATTAGTTAGGATATAATATATATATATATATATATATATTTTAAAAAAACATTACATTTTATATGGACATCAATAGATAAGAAATCTATGGATGTCCAATTATCAGCCGTTAGATCATGATCCAACGGACGACATAGATAAACAGTAATTACTGTAGTAACTACTGTTCATCAATGTTAACCGTTAGATCGAGATCCAATTGTTTATAATGAACATCTATAGATTTTTTTTATCTATGGACATCCATAGAAGAATGATCCTCTTTAAAAAATATTTATAAAAAATTATTGTTTGGCCCCTTAATTTTATATTTTGTCTTGTATAAAAAATTATAAATATATTGTTTTTTTATGTAACAATTGGATCGGCCAAACTACCATAAATATGTCGTTCAACTAATCTAATTATATTTTTTGAATTAAAAAAACTTCAAAAAAAAAAATTTATAATTTTTTATATAAGCACCCCCTTTAATTTGTTTCTGGTTCCGCCACTGGTTCATGTGGTAGGCTAAAAGACTTTTCTTCGTCGATCCATCATTTGAAAGATCTTACAATCTTCATAAAGAGAAGGAAAATGAAGATGCAATTGCCTTTGTACCCTTCCAACTAGTAAATTGGCTTGAATCTCCTTGGAAGTTGGCACACATCTCCATGTGTATGAACTCCTCTCGTGTCTTGGTCTTTGAATTGAACAAGAACTCCCAAAATTGTGTCTTTATAGCCTATCTTTGCTTCTTTTTGACTCTTCAAGGCATTCACAATCTAATTGCACAAAAGAACACCAAATATACAATATGAGACATAAACTATGGTAAAAATGATGCTCAATGCATGTAAAATATATAGAAAAATATGTCTACTCAAGCACTTATCACAAATGCATATGTCTATGTTTGATCTTTGATCAGTCTTAATAATAATAATAATAATAATAATAATAATAATAATAATAATAATAATAAGATATATTTCCAAAATAAATGAGGTTGAAAAAAGTTATAACTTTTAAAAATAATAACTTAAAAAATGTTTATAAAGACAAACAAAAATATTTAATTTTTTGTGATTTTTTAAAAGAGAAGGGTGTCCATGAAAAAAACCAATATCTTAGTATTTTTAAATGGTTTACTCATTATTTAGGTGATGACATACCTTGATGTGATTTTTTTGAAACCTATGTTGGTGAATAAATTTCACCTAAGGTTATTTTGACATTTTTTTAAAAAAAAGAGGGTTATATTGGAAAAAAAGCCCATTTTTTTAAAAAAATATTTTGCAAATTTTCAATAGAATACAATACATGGTATCGTTTATATGTATAGTATTACTGTTCCAATGTACACATGCATGTTCAAGACCTTACAAATCTAAGAAATTTGGCCATGAGCACGACCGTGCACTTTGCTTGGAACACCACTCCAAGCATGGTCCAAGCATTGTCGTGCTTTTGACCCATAAGTTGAGGATATTAAAAACCCTCATAACATTAGAAGAAAAGTTAAGAGAGGAGAAGAACATGGTGGATATGGGCCAGCCTAAGCCCATCTCATACACCCAAACCTATCCATATGATCTCCTTGATTTATTTTCTGCCTTTTATTTTGGCACCAATCTTGGATAATCATGATATCAATATCCTGATTTAATTTTCCTCGGATTGATTATGCTAATTAATTATTTCATTGGATTGTTGATCTTGATTTATTCTTTGCATGGATTGATGGTGCTAATTGATTCCTGATCTTAGATAATTATTTCCTTAGATTATGGATCTTGTCAGTGGTTATCTTTTTTGTTAGTTGAATCTCTCTTGCATTATAGAAGACTAAGAAACACCAACCCTACAGTGTGACTTTTTCTTTTCCTTTGCTTTCACATTTTCTAAGATCTAGGGATGGCAATAATCCCCAAACTTGAACCGAGCCGCGCCGACCTGACCCGAGTTTGGCGGGGAAAACATGGTTTGATTGGGTGTTGGGTTTGGGTTCGGGTAAAACCCGACTAATATAAAGTTGGTGCGGGTGCGGGTATGGGAATCCTAATACCTAACCCGAACCCAAACCCGAACACGAACCCAAACCCGAACCCGACCCGAAATTTAATTAATAAATATTCTTAATTATATAAATTCAATTTTGTGTTGACTTTGAATGTCTATTTTCAATTGCTACTTTGAATGTTGTATGAGTTAGGGTGTGACATTGAGACCATGAACACATGTATGAATTTCATTCTTGTTTAATAGAGTAAATTCTTCTTGTTCTTATTCTATTTACTTTGAATGTTTCTTTTGTGTTGAATTTGTTTATTTTGTGTTGTTTTGAATGTCTATTTGTAATTCCTACTCTATGGTGTTCATTCAAAAGAAAAAAAAAACTATGATTTTCGATTGACATTTTAATTTCTACTTGATATTTTAATTTATTTTAAATATTTTTAAATAGGATCATGGCGGGTGCGAGTATGGGAAACCCCGCACCCGACCCAACTAGTTGCCATCCCTACTAAGGTCTTTGCTACCTGAGAAACATGAACCTTGATGATGCTTAAACGAAAGCCCCTTGCCGAACATGCTACGGGACGAGCAAATCTTCCTTGTGGGTTAGCATATCCTTGCATTGGAGTGAGGTTGTTTTATCATGCACAAAGGGGACCAATTTAGTGTTAGGCAATGGCTTTGTATGGCTAATCTAAGACTAGATTGTTCTAAATTTTTTGTTGATTCTAATAAGATTACGTGTTGATTAATTGCATGCTAATCAGAATTAATTTTTCTAATAGAATAAGAGGTAAGAGCAATTGGAGAAGAAAGCCTGAGATTGGCTTGAAACCTCCAAGATCTTTGGTTTGATCCTTCCGGTTACCAAAGAAAAAAATAATAATAAGCTTGTCTTTTCATGCTTGTAAGCCTATTTGGTGATTTCTCTTTTTGTTTGTGAAGTCATTCAAAAATCTAAACTTGTATGAGCAGCTTGTAATCTTTATTTTTCAATATTATTCTCGTCACCTTTGTCTCGGTTTTAAGCCGAACTACATTAAATTTTTGTGTTTTATAGAATGCATGTTTGCCCTACTCTTTCTTGCGGGTTTGTCGGGCGCATTAGCCCTCTTGATTGTGGTTAACCCAACAAGGTTAAATACAACTAAGATTTTGACTATTTATTTGGAATGGACTTGAACCTTTAATGTATTGAGAAAAAAAATGAAATACTTATTACTTTATTGGGGTGTTATTATTTATTTATTTTAAAATTTTTGATAGTTATTTTTATAATATCCCTTATTTGGATGGAAAATGGGAGTCCCACCAGACCACCACTTCAATCTTGTCATCTCCCATGCAAACTGGAATGAGAGCACGCCCATCATGGATGCTATCGCCAGCTATACCAGCCTCTCCCATGACAAGGTACTAAATAGGCCATTTCTCATGTTCTATACTTAAAAGTAACAAAATTTAAAAAGTAGAGATTCTTTTTAGGAAAAGAATAAGTCTGGGAAAGCTTTTATAAAAGTGAAAATTTTTTACCTATGAATCATTGCTTTCCCATGATGGAATCTGGTGAGTTCAGATGTGGAGCAGAGGCGTGCTGCAAATGGGAGCAATAGCCTACAGTGGAATTTTGAAAATATTTAATAAGTGATTGGCTCAAGGTGTTGAATTGGCATCCACGTCCTGCATGGGTTTGAGGAGGGTCAAGTATTGTGCCTATCTTAGCCGCCAGTCTCTTAGGGGCCGTTTGGTTCCCGGATTGGGAATGGAAAGGAGTGAAGGAGTAATGAAAATGAGGAGGAGTGGAGAGGGATTGGGAATGAAGGATGTGTTTGGTTGGTAAGGTATAAGAGGGTAGTTCATTGGGAATGGGAAAAGTAAAAGAAGAAAATATGGTAAAATGACCTTTATAACCTTGATAGAAATAAATAACAATATATATAACATATTAAAGTAAAAAAAATATTTGAATCAATTGTTATTTATAATTAAATTTATTTATTTATTTCTTTATTATTTGAAACAATTGTTATTTTAAATATTTGTTAGTATTATGATTAAATTTTTATTAATTATTATTTAATTATGATTTGTATGTGATAACTATTTTTTAAAATATTAAATTTACTTTATTATTACAAATGGATATTTAATTTTAATAACTCATTAGATAAAATAAATATTATAAAATGATAAAATAACTTTTTAACTTTTTATACGCTTATGTAAATAAATATAATTATATATATAATAATTAATTTTTTTAAGTGACAACTATTTTTAAAAAAATATTAAAAATATTAAAATGATTTCAATATTATAAATAAATATTTAATTTTAATAGCTCATTGGGATCATTAATTATTTATTAATTATCGTGTTAATCATATATCAAAATTAAGGAGCTTTTTATAAAACTTAAATTGCTAATTATAAACTTTCATTTTTTTTAAAAAAAAAATTTATACTTTGACATTAATAATTGAATGTTAAAAAATGAATGTAAAAAAAATTAAATTAAAAAAAATGGTAAAATAGGATACATGTTTTCAATGCAAGGGCAAAAGTGTCATTTTATCTCCAAGGCATCATAAATGCATGAAGAATCCTCTCAAATTTGAGGGGATTGTGATTACCAATGACACATGATTTTACTCCTTCCCCATGCCTCTCTCACTCCCATGCATGTACAACCAAACAAAGGGTTGGACTCATTGATGGCTCATTCCCATTCCAAGCATGCCAACCAAACACCCCCTTAATCTTACAGGGCCGGTATAGTTTTTCAACCCAGAGGATCGGCCCCACATTCGGCATAGCACGAGCTCAACCCATGCCGATTCTTGGCCTGGTTTGTTTAAATTTTAATTTTTATTTAAAATGAATATATAAAATAAACAAAAAAAAATCTAAAAATATTTTTTAAAAAAATTCCAAATAATAAATAGGTAAAATTTAGAAGTATTTAGAAAAATATCATAAGTGAAATTATTTTGGTAAATATTAAATAATATTAACTTTTAGATGTTTAAGATTTTGAGATATTTTCACATATTTTATTAAAACAATGAGTCCGTACCATTGGATCAACATCCAACAGCATCATGCCTTTCCCACCTTTCCTCGAGATTATCATCCCTCTCTTTGCATCCTAACCTTCTTTGTCGCTTTCTACACTTCTTTCTCTTCTTTACATGGTCTAAACTGTAATAATGCACCAACAACCTTTTCTTTCATCTGATTCAATATTACAACTTGTTTGGATGACATCAATCATTTCACTTTGGAATGGAATTGATGTTTTTCCCAATGCACACACATTTGGGTGTGCATTGGTGGTTATGATTACCCTTTATAGGGTGATCATCATTACCCCTAAAATTGGGAGGAATGAAGGGGAGGAAGGGGGGGGTAATGGGCATGAAATGCCATTTTACCCTTATATATATATAATATTAATATTAAAGTAATTAATGTATAATATACAGATAATAAATGGTATTAAATATACATTTATTTCAAATACAAGCCACAAAATTTAATATATTTTATTTAAATAATTATAGTTAATAATGATATTTAAAATGTTTAAAAGTAAAAAAAAATTAATTACCTATTAATTAACTACAAAATTTATTATTAAATGAATCATTTAAAAAAATCTTATTTATTTTAAGATAAGTAATTATAATAATAAGATTGTATGATAATTATATAATTTAATACATAATTATAATGCCTATAATTAATTTAAATATTAAAAATAAACCCATGTGTCATATATAAATATTATTTTTAGATGAAGGGTATAATAGTAATCTTCTCATATATTCTTTTCTTACTTTTTACATTCCCAAAAAATTTCCACTCCAACAAAACAAAGTTTTCATTCCTATCCCTCTTTCCAAAGTTTTCATTCCTATCTTTTCTCTAAAGTTTTCATTCCCATTCCCATTCTCATCCCCATCCCCGTTCCGTCATCCCAAACGCTACCTTAAGCTATGCATTTGGAGTGGTAATTCCAATGTTATCATTTTTCTGACAGTATCTTTGATTTTTTAAACTAATTTAATATTTTTATTATTAAATCTTCTTTCTCTTGTTTGTTTAGTTTTATTATATGGTCCCGCTAACTGGCTATGATTAGGTATGAAGTGTCTAGCATAATTTAATTTTCCTAAAAAATATCGTATTTGTTTAAGACACTTTAATTTATCACACATTTTTAACATACTATTTGCAATATGCCTTTGTAATTCTATTTGTCCTTGGTCAATTATTACTTGTGAAACTTCCATTTTTCTGCATCATATTTTCATTTTCTTTTCTAGATAAAACTAAAATATTTTGTTAACATTTGTCAAAATTGATCAATAGATGTTCAATGCACTCTTTAAGATTTTTAGTAAATACAAGAATATCATTTATATAAGTAACTATGAATTCATCATTCCTAAAAATATTGTCCATATTTTTTAAAATATTTGCAGGGCATTTTTTTCAACTCAAATGGCATAACCTTCCATTTATAATGTCCATTATGTGTTATAAAACTTGTCCATTTTCTACTTTCTTTAGCTATTCTTACTTGCCAAAATCCACTCTTTAAGTCAACCATAGGGCCAATTTGGTTGCTTGCAAGTAGTTGTAATGTAAATGGTTTTACATGTAAGTGGTTGTTTGGTATGATATAAAAACTCCACTTACATATAGGGGTTGTTTGGTTGCCTGTATTTCAAATTATAGTGTAAATCAAATTACATGTAAGTCAACTTACTGTATTTTAACTTACATCATGGTTGTTTGGTTACTTGTAGATGAAAATTCTGCATTTACTTTTCAAGTGTTTGGTTTAATGTAAGTTGTAAGTTAAGATCACCATGTAAAGTAAGTGGTGAGATTACCTCTTTTCCCAAAAATTTTATATTTTTATGATTTTTTTAATATTTCATTTAAAATATATTTTATTTATTTAAGTTTCATGTATTTTATTTATTTAAATAAATTTAAGTTAATGTATTTGATCTATTTAAAATCTATTTTATTTATTTAAATTAGAAAATTTTTATTCATATTTAATTAGATCAGAGTTCAGTGGTCTGGCGGAGACGATCATCATTGATTCCTCGCGATGGAACTTCAACTGTCTCTCAATGAAGGCTTCGATCGTCTTCTGGAACTCATCGTCGTCTTCCACCACCGCCGTTATCGTCGTCGTGGCCGTCGCCAGAGCATTCCCCGATCTTGGTCGGCTTCCGCACTAGATCGGCCTCCGATCGTCGGAGCTCAACGAGACTTTGCTTCTTCTCCATCTTCTCCGATATCATTCACCGGTACTCTATCTTTATCTCCACGCTCACCGGCTTGTCCTCATACATTACTACGTCTACCTCCCCCTGCGATGTAATGGGGTAGGAGCCGCTGGTTTGGAGGAAGTCATCATAGACATTACCCGCGAGAGGCGATGAGGTGGTGGAGGTCGGGGATGTAGAGAAATTACCAGATTTGTCGAGGAGGACAAGGATGATGGTGTTGCCAAGGAGGAAGACGAAGCTGGGGCTGAGGAGGATGGTGGCAGACTCTGATCTGGATGCCCGTTTGTGAAGGAAAATGATAACTCTGGACGCCCGAGAAGGAGAGTGGTAACTTTAATAAAAAGTATTTAAAAACAAATGCAGCAAAACGCCACTTTTGCTGCATTTGGACTCAATGCATTTATGTTTTCATAGTAAACCAAACAACCCATGTTGGCATTTTACTTGTAAATCAAATTACATCACACCTATTTATGAGTAACCAAATAGCCCCATAACATCTCACCCACTTTTACAACATTTTAAATTACCACAATTTTTGTTGAAGATTGAAATGTAGTAAAGTAAGTGGTATTTAATCACCATTAGTCCATCATGTTCATCTCATAATTAAATATAAAAATATTTAACAAAGTAAATTCTCTTCAAATTTAATTATAAAAATATTTTTAAGTAAGAAAATTAAAGAAATAATAAATATTAAAAACATTTATAATTTAATATTTATATGATTAAATATTTTATGACAAAAATATTTTTTAATTGAAATTATTTATTTTTTAAATTAATTATAAAATATTTTTAAATAATAAAATTAAATAAATATTATATTTTTATAATTTATTTATTTATATAATTAAATGTTTTTATGATAAAAACAGGCACTTGACACAAAAAACCAAATCCATGGAATCAGTTGATTCAGATCATGTGCAAACATTGATTTAAGAGGATGATGCAACCATCTGTATCTTGGTTTCAGATCTAAACATTTATGTTTTAGGTTGGTTGGAATGAAGATGAAAGATGTTAAACTAAAATTATGCAAACTTTAAGTGAGAAGGTGTCCGAAGTTATCATATAGCTGTGTGCTTTTTATTATATAGAATTAATATTTACCTATATTCTCAAGATATAACAAGGCATCACGAAATAACATTCTTTGGTCATTCTTTTCTTGCTGGAAAATCTGACAATAAATTACTAAAATATGGATCAGTCATGTATAGATGCTTAATTTCTTTAAATCCAACAACTTAATGTAGAGCAGTTGCCACTTTAATTTCTCTTTCAAGTATTGGGACACTTCAGTGTGCATCATGATCAAAATAAGATGCCCTTTGTTGGCTTTGAACTCCATCTATTCTTAAGCACCAGATTGCTAAACGATTTATATAAACCTCAAATTCAGAAAGTGCATGTACAATATCTTTAGTTATAGTTTGTGTGGTATTTGAAAAAGCTTAATCATCTGTTGATGTGTACTCGGTATCTGATTACTTGAGCCATTCAGTAAAACAAAACAACTCATTATAGAGCTAAATCCCTTAATAAAATCCAAATAAAGATGGACAAGTCTAGACATTTTTGAGTATCCCTCAATGACTAGAGTTTTAACAAACTGGATACTACACGAGTTTTGCTTGTATCTGCTTTAAGACCATTCACGGAAACCACATGGCCAAGGAACACCACATGTGCTCATACGAAAGGACACTTTGTCAAGTAAAAACAAAATTTTTCTTAGTGAAGAACTCCCATCACTTGCTTTAGATGCAATAGACACTCTTTCTTGCTATGACTATGCTGAGAAGCATCGGATATACCATAAGATAGGACCAAATATATGACCTTAATCCCGCTGTCACCATCACTGCATGGAGTATTAGAGGCCAAATGGTGTCAAAACCCACTCATAAATATCATATGGTGTTTTGAAGTCTATCCTTTATACATCCAAGGTCGAACTTGAATTTGATGGTAGTGACTTCTTCAATGAATTTTAAAAAAGACAGGTGATGCTGCTAGCATAGCTTGCATATCATCCAATCAATGTATATAAAATTTTTTTTTGTTATGATGTTATTTATGGATCAGCAACCTATACACATGAGCCATGATCCATCTTTTTATGTCAATTGTCATAGGAGCAATGACAATTAACAACACATTACCTTTAGCTAATTTATATAATTTCATTCTCAAATGCCCATTCCATGTGGTATCTCATATCTGGTAAACTGTGTATCAACTTTCTAAGTTAGGAAAATTGGTTTCCAGCCTGAAATCATCGCGTGATGTATTCATTTGCATTTGTGTGAACTAATCTAGTAACTCCTGCGGTAATACCCTTTCAAACTCCTGCAATGTGGATAATATTTTTGCTTTCCTAAAAAATTAGATAATTCATGCTTTGTTCCATCTTTAATATTTTGGGGTTGAAAGGAAACTTGCGGGGCCAACAACTGGTATAGGATTGGAAATTTCCTCTATGGAATACCAACAACTGGTATATCTAGGACTTAATTAATTGCTTTAGATATCAAATTTTTAGTATTACCTTCATCTGAATAATGTGTATATTCTGTCTTTTGAAAGAAGTTTGATGCAGAAGATAAACCTCCTCCTAGAATCCTCATGCAAAGGTGTCATGATCATTACTGCAAAAATGAACCCAACTCCAAATATGAACCATAAAAGAAAATACCTATTAAACCAATCACAGGAATGCCAGTCTCAGTATTTATTAGCCAAAGCCTCATCACAAAGCTTTCACTTTTTGTCAGCAACTAATCAATTTTCTTCTTAGTTTGACTTATCATATATGGGTTCGTTGGTTGATTTCTCATCATGGCCAATCATATTGCTTCTTCATAAGGGCATTAGTAAGTCATAGAACCAATCCCACTGCCTGAGAAATAAGGTGCTGAATTTAATCTTGTCTGGTTGTGATACGCCAGTGTGTTGTGCCCTTTCCTTAATCCTGCCAGCTTCATTTCCATTATTTTTCATATTGAGCCTTGTTCCAGGACTCTGAGTTATTGTTCTGTCAATTCTTGAATTGTGAGCATTGATACTTTGCTGCAAATTTGATGTATATTGGCATGCATTCTCCAACTTTTATATATGAGAAATAACTTAATCTCATTGCATATATTTGGCTGGAGGTTCAATTCAATTTAAGAAATCCTTTGTGTAACCACCTGGGAAAATCTGGAAAATCAACGTTGACTCTATGGTCATCCTAACTCTGAAGGTCTCACAGACAGTTGATTCCTTCTGGTTGATCTAAAGGAACATCCTATGAGCACCTTCTTGTCTTGCAAACCATCATCTATTTAGAACCCATAAAAATTACCGGTCTAGCATGTGGGATTTTCAATCCTCCAACATAGTTATTTCATTTTCTTTTTGTGCTTTGGTTACTCTATTCACTTCTACAGCTCTGACACACAAGATTTTCCATGATGAATAGAATCATTTGCTACGAAACTCATAGAAAACCTCATTTGATATGATATTGATATGAGATACAAGATTGATGTGGCTTTTTAACAAAACCAAATAAAAAGTAAGATTTAATGTTTTGGCTTAGTTAATTGTACCTATGGTGAATTTGGGACATCTGTAAGAAAATAAAGGATGTTTTTAAGAATTATAAGAAAATATATATGTGTAACAATTTACTTAACATCTTTTAAGTCCATACAAACAAAATTTAAAAAATAAAATGAAGTTGAATTTTTCCGAAAGAAATGTTTGGAATCTCATAAGAATAATATAAAAAAATTTATCAAAAGATGCAATTTTAGAATCTTTTTTCAATAATATTAAAAAAACTATCAAAAGATGCAGATTTAGAATCTTATTTATTATTTTTTTATTTGTTAATTTTTTTTAGTTTTCTTTTGTGCTTGATGTTATAGATCATGAAAATCTATTTCCCTTGATCAAAGTTTCATTGTTTTTTTCAAAATAGTTATACTAGTTCTCTTAGCCATCAGCTGTATAGTAACACCTCCTGAGAATTAGTTGCGGTCCTTCCACTAACATTAGCTTACATTAATCTTGATCAAAGATTATATGCCATACTTCAAGCAGCTGATGAGCCATTGTGGGCAGGTTGTTCTAAGCACTCGCAGTTGTCAGCTATGACAAGATTGTTGAATATCAAATCTAAGTTTCATATGTCAGAGAAGTGTTATGATGCAGTATTGCAATTAATGAATGAAGCATTACCAACTGATAATAAATTAGTTAATAGTTTTTATGAAACAAAGAAGTTTGCTGCAGAGTTAGGTCTTCCATGTAAAAAATCCACTGTTGTATTAATGGATGCATGATATACTGGGATAACGATATTGATAGAAGAAGTTGCAAGTTTTGTGATCATCCTCGATATAAAAATAGACAAAGAGCATCAACAAGAGGGAAAATTGATATACCATATCAAAAGATGTACTATTTTCCTCTTACACCCAGACTACAAAGATTGTATGCTTCAAAAGCTACAACAAAGTATATGAGGTAGCATGATGAACATAATAAAAAAGATGGTGTTATGTGCCATCCATCTGATACAGAGGCATGGAAACATTTTGATTGAACAAATCCATCTTTTGCATTAGAGGCTCAAAATTTAAGACTGGGATTATGTACAAATGGATTTCAAACCATTTGGGCAATCAGGTAAGTAATATTCTTGTTGGCCTATTATTGTGACACCATTTAATTTGCCACCATGGATGTGCATGAAAGATGCTTACATGTTTTTGACTATTATTATACTTGGCCCAAGAAATCCGGAACAGAAGTTAGATGTGTACTTGCAACCTTTGATAGCAAAATTAAAAGATCTATGGGATGTTGGTGTTCTCACATATGATGTTTCTAAAAGGCATAATTTTCTTATGAGAGCTGTACTTATGTGAACCGTTAGTGACTTTCCAACTTATGCAATGTTGTCTAGGTGGAGTACAACAGGCAAAAAAGCTTGTCCATATTGTATGGATAAATCAAAAGCATTTAGCCTTTTGAATGGTGGAAAAGTTTCTTGATTTGATTGTCATCATCAATTTCTACTAGAACATCATACCTTTAGAAGGAATAAAAATGATTTCATGAAAGAATAGAATTGAAGAGTCTCCACCTCCTCTTATGTTGACTGGAAAACAAGATTTAAAGCAAATTGAGGATTTAAAATTGAAGAAAGTAATAGATCTTGGTGCTGAATAATGGAATGATCCTATTTGCAAGTCATGTGGTGGGAACAAATGCAGTATCTTTTGGGATTTGCCATATTGGAGTACTAATCTCGTCCATCATAATCTTGATGTCATGCACATCGAGAAAATATTTTTGAGAATGTGTTTGATACAGTGATGGATGTTGAAGGAAAAACAAAGGATAATGCAAAATCAAGAGAGGATATAAAAATTTATTACAGGCTTAAGGAGTTGGAGAAAAATGATTCAACGGGCAAATATCCCAAAGCTTATTATAGTTTGAGCACACAAGAAAAAAAGGGTTGTGTGTGATTGGGTGACAAAACTCAAGTTTCCAGATGGGTATGTTTCAAATATGGCAAGGTGTGTGGACATGCGCAAATATAAGCTTTTTGGGATGAAATGTCATGATTGTCATATGTTTATGCAATAGTTAATTCCAATTGCTTTTCGTGAATTATTGCCAATGTCTGTGTGGAAAGCATTAACTAAGTTGAACTTGTTCTTTAAAGACTTTACATGCACTGTGATTAAAAAAGAAGATATGATTAGATTCCAAGAAAATATTCCTATGATTTTGTGCAAACTAGAACGAATATTTCCTCCCAGCTTTTTTGATTCTATGGAGCATCTTCCTATTAACTTACTTTATGAAGCAAGAGTTGGGGGACCCGTTCAATATCGTTGGATGTATCCTTTTGAGAGGTATGTGAAAGTTAATAATTTATCATTTTTATTTATAAAAATGTTAATTTATGAAATAATAAACATATTTAATCATGAGTTAGGTTCTTGCGGTAATTGAAGTTAAAAGTAACCAATAAAGCAATGGGTTGAAGGTTCAATTTGCAATGCATGCTTGGTTCAAGAAGTATCTACCTTTTGTTCTTATTACATTGAGCCTCACATTAACACAAAATTAAGAAAAGTACCCCGTAATGATGACGGAGGTGAGATGGAAACATGTGAAGGAAATAATTCTATATTTACTTATCCTGGTCGATCTCATGGGCGACAAAAATCAAGATGGTTGACTGATGAAGAGTATAATGCTGCAGTAACTTACGTCTTGTTAAATTGTGATGAGATTCAACTTTATGTCAAGTAAGCTTCTTGGTAGTAATTTAATAACCATACAATTCTATTACACTCATTCTTATTAATTAAGATTCTTAATTTGAAAGATATTTGTGGAAGAATTAAAGGTAAATGTGCCAAATATGATTAATGAGCAAGTTGATATTAAACTCAAGACTGAATTTGCCAATTGGTTTAGATGTTATGTAAGTATTATTACTTATAATTCTTTTATTATTTTTTTATGTTTTCAGGATATTAATTTTATATTTATTTAATAGGTACATGATCCAAACAATAATGTCACTAATCAAATCATCAAGGATGTTGCTTTGGGGCCTTTAAGAAATATGATCAATTATCCCATGTATTTTGTTAATGGGTTTAAATTCCATATAAGAGATTATAGTGTGGGAAAATCAACCATCAACAGTGGAGTGTGCATCAAATTTTCTAATTACAGTGAGCTATCAAGTGATTATTATGGTATTTTAAAGGAAATTATTGAATTATAGTATCCAGCATTTCCAATTAAAAAGGTTGTCCTCTTCAAGTGCGATTGGTTTGATCCAACTCGAAATGTTGGGAAGAAAGTTCATAAGGACAACAATCTTGTTGATATCAACTATAAAAGAAAATTTAACAAATATGAACCTTTCATTTTGGCGGAACAAGCACTTCAAGTATATTATGCACCTTATCCAAGTATGAAGTGTGACAAGGTTGACTGGTGGGCTGTGTGTAGAATTAAATCTAGATCAGTTATTGAGATCCCTATAACTGATTTGCCATTCCAAGATGATGAAGTAGAAGTGTATTTGATTTATACGATTGATGATGCAATAATACCTTTAAATGATTCAAATGGTGCTTTTATTGATGTAGATGATGGACATGATGATGTTGACTTAGAAGATGCTGCTAAACCTGATTTGCAGAAAACAGAAATGGAAGATGATGAAGATGATGAAGATGATAACATGTCTATTGATTGTGATTAGTGTTAATTTAGTTCTAATGCACTGAATATACTTTGCTTTTAACCTCACGTAGCATTTTCCAAGTCAAGTTTTATTTTATCTATTGAGTATAATTTGCTTTAAATCTTATGTAGTATTTTCTATGTTATGTTTTCTTGTAATTTACCAAGTATAATTTGCTTTTAACTTTATGAAGCATTTTCTAAGTTTTTCTTTATGACATTATTATGCATTTGCAATGCTTTATTTGAATTTGTTTATTGTTATTAGATTTATAATTTATATATGTCAATTTAGTCATTTTTGTGGACATGCTTAAAGGTAAAGGAAGGATTGGGCCATATCGAGGAGAAAGGTCTTGTGGGATGCACACTAATCCTACAAATGAAAATAACTTAACAAATTCTGTAAATACCATTCAACTTAATGATACAGCAACTGAGGCCCCTAATCCCGCAAATGTATCTTGTGAGTATTGCAGGACCGTCATCTCATATATCAAATGTTGAACATGGCAAAAGACTTGTAAGTATAAATAGAATTTATTTGTATGATGAATGAATGCAATATAATAAAATTAACTTGCATGTTATATGAGTTTGCGATTGTTGTAGTATGAAGTAAAGTACTTTATTTTTATTTATGTCTAAAATTACATATTCTTTTATTGTTAACTAAATGATTATATATAGTCAAAATGTATATGTTGCGGATGTTATAAGCATCTTCATTAGGATGAATGTGTTCATACCATGAGTGTTTTATTTATTTATTACCACTAAAAAGCATGATGGGCAAACCTTGTTTACATATGTTTTTATTATTAATGTCTAAAATTTCATATGTTTTTATTGTTAACTAAATAATTATAGCTAAAGCGTATATTTTGTGTATGTTATAGGCATCTTCATTAGGCCGTATGCCTACACCACATGAGTTGTTTCTTTTTACTCATATTAAGAAGCATGATGGACAAACTTTTATTGATGAAAAGTCTAAATTACTCAATGTAAGTTTTTAAATTCTTTTAAATCATCAAGATTTTTCATTTTTCATAGTTTATTTGTAATTATTCATTTATATATTTTATATTATGCATATAGGATAAAGTATTGAGCTTGAGCGAGGCACCTCAAACAATTTCTAGATCTAGAAATGACAATTCTCAATCAAAAGATGAGGTCACACTTTATATGAGAGCAGTTAGTGGTGAAAAAGAGAAGGGTGTATGGTCTTGGATCTCAAGCATCTTATTATTGTGGTGGTAATACAAATGCAAGCAAATCAAGTACTGGCTCGTTTGAATCACAAAATCAAGAGGAGCTTCAAAATGAGTTGGCAACTATGAAGGAGAAGATGGAGGCTCAAGATAATTTGATAGTTGATTTGAAAAGAACAATTGAGATGTTGTGTAATCACATTGGTATGCCTCCTCTACATGGAACACAAAATGCAAGTAACAATCAACCAAAGGAGTGTGAAGGCACAAGAGATGGAGATGGAGATGGAGATAGAGATGGAGATGGAGATGGTGGTGAAGATCCTGGACTTTTATAAATATTTGTGCTTTAATTGCTACTTTATTTTGCTTGTCTAACTTTGGGTATGTATTGTTAATTGTTGTTGATGTCTTACATTCTTATGTAGTGGTATTGTTGATATCCTAAATACTTATGCATTGTTATATTTATTTACAGTATAATTTATAAAAATATTAGAGATTGCTATTTTTAAATTATATTTGAATTTGGGATTTAATGGATGTAGGCTCAATTAATTGCTTATCGAATGCCCAGGAACTTTAAAATTTTAACATTAGAATTACCAAGTATTACACAGGGAATTTATATAATTCACAAAAGCGTTACCCAGGGATTACCTAGGGATTTTATATTATTAATAGGATATTTACCTAGGGTTTACCCAGGGATTTTCTATTATTAAAGATATATTTACCTAGTACTTACCCGGGGATGTTTCGTGGGGACATTTACCCAGAGGCTCCCCAGGGATTAATCCGTGGGTAATTCCTGGTGTTTTATCAAATCCCAGGAATTAATTAGCTAGGGATATCAATTATGTAACCAAAGATTGATCCGTGGGTAATTTACTTAGGGATAAGAAATTCCGTGGGTAATGTTTTACCCACGAGCGATTTAGCTAGGGGCTCAAATCCTTGGGTATTCCCTGGGTAAACAGATTTACCCAGGGATTTCTATAGTGTTACTTACAGAATTGTCCATGGATAAATTGTTACTTTCTTATAGTGTTATCATACCCGGATATGGTTCACTTAGGATTCTAATAATGATGATTGGGAATGAATATTGATTGGATAATTGCAATATTAGATATAGGGAATTAAAAGTATGTCAAACACTCTCTCGAGACAATAAGATACCGAATCCCATACCATTCAGTAGATTGAAATCTCTTTTGAATCTACCTTTATATGATTGCATAGGGCTCTAAGAATTCCCTTTAATTAAGGCCGAGTGAGACTTGGCTACAATAATTCCTAATTGGGAGAATCACTGTGTCGCATCTCTAATGCACACTGATGAGTCTCTACATCTATGTGTGATTTAAACAAGATGAATTTCTCGATATCTATTGCTGAAACACCCCTTGCGTGTGTGTACCGTAATGCATGGATTGTCAAAGTAATAAAGTACCCTACTGAGTGGGTAGTCGTATGCACAGGGAATATTGCTCGGAAACACAAGTATTGCTATTTAACTATAGTGAAAACGATTTAAGAGTGGTGTGAACAATATCGATGCAAGTAAAAATAAAGAACAGGAGAAAGAGACGGAATAGAAATAAGGAGAGGCAATCGATAGAAAGATGGGGCACCCAGACATTGCTCACCCTAGGACTATTGTTTCAAGTGCAAGAAGAATCATTATGTCTCTTAACTGATGTTTAATGAGTCGTGGAAATCCTAAAACACATGGTCCCAAAACTAAGGTCAACTGTGACTAATCCTACACTATGCCCCGGAGAAAAGGAATACTCTCGACGCCTTACACTGTGCAAGGTTGCTTAAAGCTCTAGGGATTCCAAGTGATAAACCCTATTCCCTAATATAGATCTAACCTTTTGGTCTAGGCGAAAGACCTCTAGTTACAATTAAGCCCAAACACTAAGGATTACTTCAACACTTCACTCTGTTGCTCGTGCAACTAAGCCCTAGTGGAGTTTGTCTCTTAGCACTTCACTCTATCGTGACCGCAAAGAACTCTTAGAACGTGGAGGTAGGATAAATCACACCAAAAGAGAAAGGGGGCGTTCCGCTACTTCTCGACTCACCCTCTCAACCCTCTCCAACCTTGCTTTGTCTAATCCTAATGAAGTATCACTCATTCACAAGGATTACCAATATAGATTCTCAACACTAGTGTCATTCTAAGGAAAAATCAATTCAACATGCATTCAAGGATGGAACTCAATTAAAACATCAATTAAAGAAACATAATAAAGGTCAATAAAACAAAATCATCCTAGGGTTTACAAGTCTAAGCACCCACTAGGGGTTTAGCTCTCCATGGAGCAATATACAATTAACAATGAAATCAATAGTAAAAACATGCAATTCATAGATAAAACCCCCTTGTAGTCCGTATCGATGGTCTTATGGAGTAGCCTCATCTTCTCTAAGGGTTCACTTGTCAAGCCTAGGGCACACCTAGCCAAATTGATACTAACGAAAGCTCCCCCAATAACTCTCCAGTAAAGGAACGCGATGTCAAAGGCCGTAGAACCACTCCAAAGACCTAGCTAAAGCCTTTCCAAACCCTAGCTGTGAGCACCTTCAAAGGTGGAGAAAAAATGGGAAAAAGATCTTTCAAAATATCTAAAATCACAGTATCTATAGGGGCTGGAATTGGGCATCCACACGGGTGTGTGGAATTTCCACATGGCCGTGTGGATTTCGAGAAATCAATTTCCTGCGAGCTGTAAACAGTAATTGCTACAGTGATTTGTTACAGTAAACTACTACAGTGCTTTGCCAGAATGCTCCCAAATCCACTCTTTTCATCGAGGCCACATGAATGGGCACACATCCATGCGGTATATTGCGTCGCGTCTGCAACTAAACCACATTGATGAAGATCTTGTTAGTATTGCACAAGTCAGAACACATGAGTGTGATTGCCTTTGTGCCCCTCCAATTTGTGTGTTCGCTCGAGCACAATGGAGGTTGGCACACCCTCACATGTCTTTGAGCACAACTTGTGTCTTCACGTTTGTTCAATCCAAGAATTTCATCAACAAATGCATCCGCGATCTACTTTTGGTTCATTTCTTCCACAATTGTCTCCACAACCCTAAATACACAAAAGAACACATATACACATGAATAAACAATAAAACTGAGAAAAGTAATGCTTAATGTAAGAAAAGAATACTTCGTATTACTTATACACAAACACTTATCAATCGCATTCAACAAACATGAATGAAAGTTCTAACTATACTAAACATGGCAATAGATGAATCCAATAAAACTACATCAATCACTATTAATAAACCAATGTTAGGTATAAAGCATCCTAAAATCTACCATTATTCGGGTACATAAGGAAAGCTTACCTCTTTATTAGAGCAAGGTTCAATACAATGGAAAAGATTGAAAACAAAGAACAAAACTTTTTTACTCTATTTGATTGTTGAGGAAAGATTACCAATGACCCCACCTTGGATCTCTCCTTTGGCGGCTCCCTTCTGGTAACTCTCCTTCTTAGTAAAAAAACTTTCTAGAATACCTCTAAAACCTCGATGAAAATCACCAAGAAAAACCCTTCAAAATCCACTGAGAATATATTTATATTTGTGAAAATTGGGGAATTACACGGATTTTACACGGGCATGTACAAGCAATGTAGACTAAACCATTGAGCAGTTGTTGCTTGCATTCCAATTTTCATGAAGTTAGAGATCTACATGGGCTGGCCCAGAAGTACATGACCGTTTACTTTGCCCATGTACTTTGTCTAGTGCTCCTCTAGACTTAGAATTTCAAGAACAAGTGAGTCTTTGGATCTGTAAAGTACATGGGCATGTACTAAGCCTGTATATTTCTCTGGAAAATCACATTTGGCTCCATTTTCACTCTATTTTGCTCTAAACTTGCTTTTTATTTATTTTTGCTCAAACTGCTTAATATTTGGCATGCACACATAAAAGAAACATACTAATCACCAATTTGAGATCAAATTTGCTATAAGGCAAGCTAAGTGCTACAAATAATGATGAAAATATGTATAATCAGGCACTTATCAGTCAACTCATTCAACATATCAAGAAAATGAAAACATGATGACTAGAAGATCAAAAAAGGGAAAATTGAACCTTGTCATTGTAGACTGCGCATAACTCACCAACTTATTCTAGCAATGAGAAGGTTATCTTGGAGAGGTAGGGGGAAAAAATCATATGGGGATAAATTTCCAAATAGGTGTTATGATTATATCAATAGATAAGTGACACAATCTAAATCCGATAAACAAATCAAGATATCCACTCATCTAAAGAGAGAGATTAAACAACTAGAGGAGGTGAAGGTCATCAATCTATCTAATAGTGGTGGAAGCTTGCTCTACTACCTAACATAGAAGAATAACTCTCATAAAGATATTAAAGCTCGCCTAGCCATCTAACAAAAGGGAAGACCTCTTCTAAAGGTAGTAATGCCTGCTTTGCCATCTGATAATCAAGGGAGTTACTTCTCTCTTGACTTAGGCATTAGAGTGTCCTCCATGACAAAAACTCAACAACATCGGTATCTTATTATTTTTCTCACATAGAACTAGTAAGCATGTAGCTAGGCTAGTTCTATAATTGTGTCTGATCTGATATGGTGGTGGGAGGAGGATTAACCACCCCAAAAAATAGATAAATAAAATCTCTCAAATTTTTAGTGATCATTCTTTTTTTTAACTTGTTGATCAAGATTCGTGCTGATCTAGATGAAGAAATAAATTTTCACATCACTAGTATTGATAATTTAAAATTTTAAAATTACAAAATTATGTCAAAGTGCAAGGATATTGTAAAAATTACATATACATCATTTTGAAATTTAATTAGTGTAAACAAAATAATATCTGTTAAGAAGAATTTTTTGTTGCTCATACGAGGGATGATTCAAATTTCTGATTAACTTGCACTTGAATCACCTTATTACTTACCCTTCCAGCCACACAAGCTTAATCCTATATAAATTTTGAAATCAATCCAACTTATTCATTTGTTCCTCTCTTGATGGAATCCTTGGAATCCCAAGTCTTATAGAATTAACATAATCCCGAGGAGAGTGTGGTGGTAATCCCGGGACTATGATTCCAAAAAACCTTAGGAATCTCATGGGCCATTCTTCCTTGTATTCAGGTCCTTTGACAAAGCCAATGAAGAAGCTACGTATGAACTCCCACGATGAATTCATGCATTTTGGTAGGGCTGTCCACAATGAGAAATAGTTCTTGTTTGGCTCTTCATCCACAACCTACATTGAGATCATCCCATGAACAATTGGAATGTACGTATAAAGGGTAGGGTAGTTAGTGAATTACATAATATTACTTTTTTAATGTAAAATATCTATTTTTATCTCCAACATAGTTTGGTAATTTGTGCAAGTATTCTTCTTCTAAAACTTTGAAATAACACATATATCCTTGCAACACTTCTTTTTTATACATATTCTTAATAATTTTACATTCTTGTTGTGCACATGTAAAAATGGGCTATAATAATAAATCACTTAACCAGTTTATATATATCAACCTTCACATGCTAAATGAGATACGAATTCCTAATTATTTATTAAAAAATTTTTACTAGAACATCTTAAACTGGGATTGAAATTTAATAATTATATGACAAATATTTTTTCAAAAGATAAAAGTATATGTTGTAGAACATGAAAAAACATATAAAATAAAAAATGATCAATCGACTTCTAGTATGCCAATATTACCAATTTCATATAATAAAGGTGCACATAAATAGTTAAATTTTTGAAAAAAATATTTAAAAGCTATAAAATATATTTTATTGATTTATTATTTATTATTGAATAAGAATGGATAGATAAGTTGACTTAATAGTATAGGGATATGCAAAACCTCACTTTCTAGGAGGATTTTTTTATACATATGAAAGAAGAAATTTGAGGAGATGCTTGTGTAATTTCAAGATTCTGAAGGGGGTATATATGTAAACCCTTCATTGCTAAACATAAAAGATGGCATAATTATAAACAATCCATATCAGGGTCAAATTTGGGCATTATTCAGCCTAAATCTATTCAATTATAAACAATGCATATCTGAGGCTATTAATATAATAAATTAATTCAGGAATCTCACCTTTCCTTTGTAGAAACTGTTGTAGTAAATGCATGTACCAAAGTGTTTGAACAGGAGAGTGGAATCATCATAAGGTACCCTTGGCACCAAGTCATTGCAATAGACAAACCTAAAATACCTCGTCTTCTTTCTATCCAAGTTCTCCTCCATGAACTTACCAAGTTTCTCATCTCCAACCCTTGGTTGACCAAATGTATATACTCCTTCCAATCTCTCCATCATCTCCTTCTCTTCATGGAACACCAAAATAGCTGGAAACAAGATGGCAAGGGCACCTCCTAAACTATGTCCAGTGACAATAAATTTTGCTTTGTTTTTGTCACTTAATATTCCCCTCAACTTTTCCCTAATAATGTAGTATGCGAATGCCGGGTTTTTGTTGTTTATGTTGATCTCTTTTGGCCATCCTGTGGCTTTCTGTAAGCCAAGGGCCTTCATGAACCCTCCATGGACCTTCCCCACATTTGGCATCTCATACCATGAGAAATCTATGTCAGTGGACCATTGAACAGCATCAAAGGGATCAGTCCCTCTGAATGCAACCACCACTAGTTCAGTGGCTTTGTCATAAAACATGTAAGCCTGGGTGGAGAATTGCTGTTGGAAGTCTGAAATGTGGATGTAATTAGATTTGGAGTTTGGGTTACTTAGAATATTAGACTTTTAAAAAAGAAAACCATTAATGGCCCATTTGTCAAAAATAAGTGAATATCAAATTAAATGATCTTTTAAGAAAAACTCATCACAGGCCAACATTGATATTGCTCGACAGTTAGGTTGTATTTAGTGCTTACCATGGGAATCTTTTGATGAAATTTAATTAATGGAAGAGTAATTGATGGGAAAGTAATTCGTGAAAAAATAACATTCTTTTGTTTAGTATGGATTCGAAAGTTTAATAAAGTAATATTTTGTATTTAGCATTGGAAGATATTTTTGGGAATCTGTGGGTATACTGATAAAAATGCCCTTGTGTTATTTTATTTATCCATAACTTATTAATTAATTTTAATATTAAAATAATAATATGTTTTTAAATCTATAAAATATATTTAATATTAAATATTTAAATAAAAATTTTTAAATAATAAATAATAATATGTTTTGGATATTAAAATAATAAATAATAATGTTAAAATAATAATAAAATATTTTTAAATGTATAAAATGATTTTAATATTAATTAATAATAATAATAAATGTTTTTAATAATAGTATTATAATAATAGTGATGAATAGTATATATAATAATAAAATAGTAATTTATAATGTTTTAAATAATAATATTAAAATAATAATAAAATAATATATTATAAAGTAGTTCAGTTATTTTAGAAAATAGATGAGGGTATTTTGATCCAGAATTTAATTAACCATCCATTCCCAATGGGAGACAAGCCTTCCCACCAAAATGTGAGGGAATAACTGTCCATCGAATTGATGGATTTTGGTTTCCATAGTAAAGCTATTTTCTAACAAAAACACATTAGCTACTAAATATGGTAGAGTTATTCCTATATGTTATTTTTTAGGAAAATTATCAAACTTTTTCATGTACTAAACATAACCGAAGTCCAATCAAAATGTTCAAATCAATAATCTATTAGTTTTATTTTAGTTTATTTTAGTTTGATTTAGATCTCCACCTAAATATGTGACACACTTTTCAATGTAAATAATTTTGAAACATTTGTTTTTTGGAAAAATATAAGCTTTTGATAACTAGAAATGTATATAAAAATCTGTTAACAAAATGTTAATATATGTCTCCATAATAAACATTTGCTTGAGATAATAAAAATATTTGAAATTATTATATATATATATATATGTGTGTGCGTGTGTCTGTGTCAAAAAAACTTGGAATAAAATTTTAAATCAGCAGTCAAATTAATACACGCAACCATATATGTGCAAACGAGATTGAATAAGAAAACTATTGTTAGTTGTTTCAAATTATATGACCAATAATACCCATAATCATTGTTGAAGACGAAAATTAATAAATAATAGGACATAGAAGTTTTATTGAATATTGTGAAATCATGACGATAAAAATTTAATATTAAAAAAATATTTTTATTTCATTCTTCTTAAAAATTAAAACTAAAATGTATTTTTATACTGATTTCAATTCATAATAGGAAAGTTGAAGAGCATACTAAAGCTATACTAACACATTTACTTTCTTTAAATTCTTTATATATATATATTCATATATAAAAGGAATAAGTCCCTAATTAATTAAGAGACATGTGTGGAGTTAATGCCTTATGTGCTATTACCATGAGTTATTAGGGTCGAGTTCAACTCCCAAGGATCCCTCTATATGGGGTTTGAATTTACATCAGTCTTCTCTTTTCCCCAAAGAACTTAAGTTAGTGTCGTTAACCATCCAAACTGGGTGATTTAATTTGGCTCTTCAAAATTTTTTTTTAATTATTATTATATTTTTTAATCTATGTACGGATAGTGTATGTGTGGGCTCGGGCATTGCATTCATTAAATAAGACAGCTACCAGAAAGAAACACAAAGATAGGCACTTACCATTCCAGAAGTTGTAAAAGCCCAAGAACTCCATCTACATCCAAGAACAAATCAAGAAGTGAAACTATGAATACATTAACATTAATGCATCATGCCGCACATGAACTTGAAGAAGATTCATATTGGAACATGGAATAGAGAGAAAGATAGATGAAACATACATTCCAGTTGTTTTCAACTGTGGTTTTGATCGCGGACTCATTCTCGTAGGATAATTTTGCAGCCATTATTGAAAGAGATGCATAATAATTTGGGTTATTGGGTTTGATATTCTTGTCTAAGTCTATCCTCTCGTCCAAGAGTCCAATAGCAGATCTATATGTTCTTGATCTGTTGTCTGGAATTATCACGTTTCCTGAATAAGTAGACCCAAAGATGAGCTCTAGCGGTAGCGGGTAAATGGCATTCATAAACTTTTGAAAGGTCAAAATAAAAAACAAAAAATCTATTTCTTGCTATTAGTTAATGACAGGAATGTGAAGACATAAAAAATAATGTAAAATATTATTTTCTTATTGCCACACAATTATATAAAAACAAAAAGGTTATCATTGCAGGAATAGATGAGTAACACTGTTATTAATTTCTATACGGAAGGTTGAGAGCGGACTCTTTTTCAAGCATAGTTAAGAATTTCGTGTGTGTGGAAGTGGTGCATACACATTATCTTAAATAAATAAATAAATAGAATTACAAAGCACAAAGAAAAATTTTTGTTTATGTGAAAATACAATTATATAGTTAATTTTATTTTGATGGAAGCTAGTCTATATCTAAATATCAATTTTTGCGGGGAGAAACATAATTTTGAGAATTATTTAATATTATATATTTTGTAGAAAAATTTATCAAAATGTGTATTTTGGTTATTATTTACCAAAGTGCGCATTGAACATTAAAAACGGTAGATAAATATTAGAAATTCTATACCATTGCATATATATATATTAAATCATTTACCTTTTTCAACTTATAACTAAAAGGGTATAATATGAACTGTGTTTAATATTTCCTATGCATTTTGATGAATAACAACCAAAGTGTGCATTTTTTATTATTTTTTTTAAAAATATAATATTAAAAAAAAGCCTCAATTTGAATCACAAACTAGTAATAATGACACATGATGAAATTGTTTATAATTTTAGAAAATATATTGCCTAATTATTATTGGTTCATTCTTGGTGAATTATTTGAGATTTCTTCTTAATTGATTAACTTTAATCAATTAATGAGTTGAGAATTCGAAAGTTCGCTAATATATATATAGAATATTTATATAAGATCATCAATTCAGTAATATCTGTCATGCTCACCCTAGAGGTGGGCACGAGTCGGTTAATCGGGCTCACCGGACCCGACCTACCTGGTCCGGTTCACAGGAAGCCGGACCCGGAACCGGCCCGTGGTATAAAGGAGACCGCCGGGACGGGTTGGTTAATCGGGCCCATCGGACCCGACTCGCCGGGTCCAATTCACAGGAAGCCGGACCCGGAACCGGCCCGTGGTATAAGGGAGACCGTCGGGCCAGGTTGACCCAGTAGAACCGCCGGGTCCGGTTCATTTACAGAATGAACCGGGCCCGCCCGTTTGACCCAGCGGATTTTTACCATTTTTATTAATACTTTATTATTAAATTTAAATATTTTATTTACAAGTTAGGTTGTTAAACTTTCAAAAAAATGGGCGTCAATGTTGGGTTTTGAACCAAGGACCACCTATTTTGGATAATAACATTAAGGGCTTGTTTGGCTGCAAAATAAAAAAATATGGCATAATTTTATTATGTAGGAAGTGTAAGTGATTATTACGAAATTGCAGATATTTTATTCTACGAACGAGTGTTTGGGTAACAAAAATAAAAACAAAAATTACGAGATCGGGCGATCGACAATGATGAGGGTGATCGGTGGCACGCCGAGGGCTAGCGTAGGCGGCGGACCTGAGGTCTGCGAAAACCGGGATGACCGGCCGGCGTGTCACCGGATCGTCACGGACCGGCGGTCGGTCGGCCGACGCACTGCCGGCAGTCGGCCGTCACGAGGGTGGTCGGACCACCGGTGACGATCGGGGCTATGTCACCGGAGGTTCTTTCGGACCATCGCAGTGACGGCCGGTATCACCGGAGGTCTATCGACCGAGGGCTGGTCGCCGGGAGGTCGGCTCGGATCAGCGGCCGCTACTGAGGGTCGACGGAGGGTCGGGCTAGATCACCGAATCGTCGGCGCGACCGGCCCGATGGCGAGGTCGGCAGCACGTCGATAGGCCCATGGCTGGTGGCTGGATGAAAAAGAAGAGAGAAACTTTTTACAATGAGAAAAAATTCCACTCTTGGTGGAATATTTTTTTATGCCATAATACCTATGTTATGCCATAATTTTATACTCTAAAATAAATACCCAAATAGCTAATATGGCATAATTATCAGAAAATGTTAAATTATGCCATATTGTAAGGATTATGGCATAATTTCTGGCTATCCAAACAGGCCCTAACTAATTAGCCTACAAACCTTTCTTTTTAGTATAAAACATAAATAAATATAAAGAAGTTGCAAAATATTTTTTTTTTAATTTAATCCCAAACAATAAAAAGTTTAAAATAATTTATAATAACTTAACAAATTTTAAGACATATCAAAATAATTTTAAAAGGATAAAAAAAGTTACATTTTAATTTGTTTATCTATCAAATTAAATTATTAGTACACCTTTTTAAGTGCAACAAAAATTACATATCAAGTAGTATTCTTATTTTAAATTGAAGTTATTATCAACTTATTTATAATAAATGATTATGGTTGGCTCTAGATTTCACTTTGGTCTCTAATTATAGGATTATTATTGTGCTCATCATGTTGCCATTGAAAAAAAAAGTTACTAATCAAAGTAATATGGTGTTAACCATTATTCAAAGATATTCCTTTTTTACTAATTATAAATTGATATACATAATTTAAAAACATTTTTTTGTAATTTTTCTAATTTTATAAATTGAAACAAAATAATCTAATATATTTGTGACAAATAAGAGTGTCCCTATTTAAGGAAATTTAAAAGTGTGCATGTGTAGGGACTTAGTGCTTATGAGCCAAAAGACGATTAACAGAATAATTATTTTTTTTTAAAAAATATTTATGAAAATCCGGACATTTAATATACATTTCAATGACAATCATTAACAAAGGCCCGGTTGTCCGGATATATATAAGAAATTTAAAAATATATATAAGAAAAATATGGGCTTGGGCTTGAAATGTATAAAAAAAACATGAACAATCATATATATATATATATATATATATATATATATATATATATATATATATATATAAATAAGAAATAAAAACAATCATATATGGGCTTGGGCTTGAAATGTATAAAAAAACATAAACAATCATATATATATATATATATATATATAAATAAGAAATAAAAAAAAACAATCATATATGAGCTTGGACTTTGAATCATGAACAATCATTTAAATACTAAACTATATTTAATTAGCAATAAAAAAACATGGGCTTGGGCAAATGGGCTTAACATTATATATATAAGAAATTTAAAAATATAAAGGTCCGGTTGTCCGGATTTTTTAGGTTGGACCCGGCTCGGATTTAAATCCGGACAACCAGACTATGTCCGGACCCGGCCCGTATTACTAAAAATTTTGTCCAAACCCGGTTTATTCCGGGCCGGATAAAATTAGACCAGCAGGCCCGGTCAAATTATTGCCACCCCTAACTATATGAAAGAAGAAAAATACAAACGTTAGGTGTAGCTAGGAAACTTGTCAAGATTTTTGGCCATGGATATATCCAACAAGATGCACAAGAAAAACGAATTATAAATGGTCCACCACTTGTTCCCACTTTCTCTGAAAGCTCTTATAATACACCCTTATACAAATCAACTTGTCCAGAATTAGTTGCTTAATTGAAAAATTGAAGGAACCTACATATATTTAGAGCTAGAAATCAAGTTATTAAAACTAGCATTTCCTCTGAAGAAAGCAATGATGTTTCTTGAGTGGACTCGAATCAATCATTTTAAGTCATGCTCATTAATTACTTGCGCACAAGATGAGTGGAGGAGAAGTTCATGTTGCTTTACTGTTTAATGCCGTCCAACACAACACTCAAAGTTGGTTGGAATATGAAATGAGTTACAAAAGTTTGGAATTCACACCAACCATAAGTTTTGTGTTAAAGTCAAGGTTTGGTAGCCTTATAGAAGATTCGCTTCAGAGGAAACATTATACATGTTAATCGATTTGAAACATTTTCTTATAGGACTAGGTGCAAAGATAATGACTTTAGATGCAATCAAAACACATGTTGGAGTTGATCAAACTTGAAAAATATGAACTGCTTGTGAAATTAATCGTCATAATAAAACTATTAAATTTATTATCTTTGCTCAATAACAAGTCATTCATAATAGGTCCAAGCAAGCACCGGAAATTTTTTGGAAAGTTACTAGATAATTTTTTTTTAAACATATTTGTTTTCAAAAGATAAACCAATATTTGGACCAAACCGATTCTTCCCATGTGATTCTTAACGCTTAAGTCTGGAAAAATAAGAATACACAAACATTGTCATGGACAAAACCATCAAGAATAATGTCTCAGTTTGGTCCAAACACTGTTTCATTTTTAAAAATAAATAATTTTAAAAAAATAAATGTATGGACTGTAAATAAAAACTATTAATTAAGAAAAACTTGCACAAAAGTTGATGGGCTTCCTAAATATATTAGTGGTTTATTCTGTTTCGGATTTGCTTTAATAAATTAGTGATTTATTTATTTTTATTAAAAAAAAAAACTTTTATGGATAACCTAAATAGTTAAGAATATCCTCACTTTAATTTTTATTGTTTCATAGTTTTTCAAGTTTCTGTTCATCTTTCAAGTCGAATTCTTTGCATCAAAGAACAATAATATAAATACAGCTAATTAAGTTTATGCATGCACGAATATTCATACGCTAAAAAAAAAAACAAAGGCTTAAACATAAATGAAAAGAGTTGGTGTCTCAAAATAAAAATTAGTGGAGCTAGTACCATATAGATATATATTAAAGAATCAAACTGACAAAAACTAGCTAGAGAGATGTATTAGAAACGTAAACATAAAATAAACAATAGAAACTTAAAAATAAAAATATAATGAAACAAAGAGACAATACCAACCTCTGAGAAGATTAGAAAGGAGAGATATCATGCCACCATTTTGGATGAGAAGGTTCAAAAAGAACTCAAATCCCTTTCCAAAAGAAGCTAATGGTTTTCTGAAGAGCAAGAGGAGTTTTTGAAGAAAAAGAGAGATAAATATAACCCATCTTCTTCTCATTTCTGCAATCTCCTTCTTCTCAGGGCAATCCACAGATTCATTTTCACTAACTTTACTTGAATACAAGACATTCAAGAGATCAAGTATCCCTGCTTTATCTGCTCTCAAGATCAGATAATCACTGAAATCTGTTTGGGAAGCCATGGAGCCTGGAGGATATGGATGGAGGAGAAGACAATGAAACGTTAAAGATGAACGAGTTTTAGTGTAATGGTCATGGGGTCCATATATATTTTTATACTACTTGTATTAATAGCGGAGTTAATTAGTAGAAAGTCCCCTGAAAAGTTGCCAAACTTTCCTATGAGTAACTCTCTTGCTTTTTCCATACTCCACATTCTATATTTACTAATTCTTTCTAAACAAAGGGAAAATCTTTACATAGGAATTTATTTTACACAGCTCTCTAACAGACTAAATTGTTCAAGTACGAATTTTCAAATCCACTTTAACTCTAATATATATCTTTAAGTATAAATAATTCACAATTACATCAAACCAAATTAAACCCCTTTTTATAAGAATATTGTCCAAGCTCTTGCTCACCATACCTGAGTAAAAGTATTGTGAAACGAGTATTCATAAAAATAAATAAATAATATAAAAAGTGACATTATTAATAAAATTATGGATAAGTATATAAACTTCCATTGGCAAAGGCATTCGCTAGTTTAAACATAGATTATTGTTTTTTAAAAAAATTAGACTATAAAAAAAATATAAAAAATAAGCGGAAATATCAAAAGGATAGGTTGTTGGCCAGTTAATTATGATTATAATGGACTTTTGAATTAGTAATTATTTCTTAATAATGTATGTAGCGATCAAATTAGTATATTTAGTTAGATGCTTAACAGGTCAAAGTAGGGCATAGAGATGCTTATACAATCTTTTTAATAATAAATTAATACTCCCGAGATAAACACTCCGCGTGTTTAGGCTTATGTTTAGGGTTATCTTTGCACGCCAAAAAATTAATTAATTCTAAAACGGGTTTTGCCATTTCTTGCCCATGTGTCCTTTAGTTGTGATGACATATAAATATATAATTCACTACAAGAAAACATGGGCATTAGAGACGGAATTTTTCCGTTGGTGAAAAGTCAATATCATCAACAGATTTTGTGACGGAATTCCAACGAAAAAGATTTTATAATTTAAAACATATTCGTGACGGAAATTCATATTATCACCATCGGAATATTCTGTTGGTGATAGTTTCTATTGGAAGTTCCGTTGGAAAAACATAGAGACGAAATTGTAGGGTATTACCAACGGAATTCGATAGTATCACCAACGGAATTCAATGCAATCACCAACGGAATTTTGTAGTATCACCAACGGAATTCTATACTATTACTAATGGAATTTTGTATTATCACCAACGGAATTGTCTACCATCACCAACGGAATTTTATAGTATCACCAACGGAATTTTGTGTTATTACCAACGGAATTTTGTATTATCACCAACCGAATTTTTATTATCACTAACGGAATTTTGTATTATCACCAACAAAATTCAGTATTATCACCAACTGAATTCAATGCTAATACCAATGGAATTTTGTAGTATCACCAACGGAATTCTATACTATCACCAACGGAATTTGTAAGATTACCAACTAAATTTTTTTAAGCAACAAAATACACACAAACCACAAACACACAAGACTACAAGACTACAAGACAACAACAACAACAGTAGTCCCAGTGGAATAAATGCTTACAAAACAAGCCTTAAATTCAACCTAATGCCTCTGGTGTCGTCTTCTTCGATTCCTTTGCTCAACTGTCGCACCATATTGAAGAACTGCATGAGCATCATCATAGGTTGTCGCCATATCTCTGGTTACTCCGTACCATCTGCGTAGTTGTGGCATGTGCCCTGGTTCTATATGGTACTGTTCCATGTAGATATCTCGCAACTCAGATGCAATGATCGTACTAAAGTCTCTAGGTCTCATGCTCACCACTAGGTGTGTCTGCGGCACTAATACGTGAGTTTGAACTGTCAGTGTTGGGGTTGAGGGTTCTTGGGATACTTCCGAATTTTCTCCTTGCTCGTCCACAACAGCAGCAGCAGCATCAGCATCAGCAGCTCGAGCTTCTTCTTCCTCCCTCAATTGTTCCTCTAGGAGATAATTCTCTACTCTCAATCTATCATACCTTGGAGAAGGTGATCCTTGTTGCCGTCTAGGTGGCATGTTAATTGACTTTCTAAGTGGGTTGATTTTGGTTGAAAAATCTTCAATTTTTAACACGCACACTACCGTGACTTTCTCGTATAACTCATACTGCCAACATTGCATGCATCCAATTAATCTCCTTTAATCTCCAATCTTACCTGGAAAGAGAAAACACCAAACTATTGTTTTTAGAGTTATTTATTTATTTTTTTAAAACACTCTAAACATACTATTTTGTCCTAAAAACACTCATTTCAAAAATTAAGTGATTTTTTTATAAAAAGAAATAAATCCAAACGTGTTTTAATTATATTCACACTGTTATTCCTTCTTTACAGAACCAAGAAAAGAAACATGTTATTTTTTAGATAGGTATTTATAAATAAACAAAAAGAAAGATATATGCACAATGATGAGTAAAACAATTGGTGCCTACCACACAGGATTCAAAAGCTAAATAGCATACCAAAAAGCCATTTTACATTTAATTTTTTAAAAGACAAAGTTGTGTAGTGGTAATGGTGATTATGTTGACCAATAAATTGGTGTCAAGTACCATGTTTATGATTTAATTATACATGACTTTGGTTTTTATGATTTAATTATACCAATCAATTTTAATGTTACGTTTAAGTTTTAGCAACTTAAACGTAACATTAAGGTTTTCTTTTTATGGGACTATCAAGGAAATATATATATTTATCATAAGCACGTAATCCAATGAAACAAATATATATATATATATATATATATATATATAATCTTAAGGCACCAATTTTGGATCTTTTATTGGGGTAGTTGGAGTTATACAAATTCTTCAGTTTGATTATTGGATTTTTATATTTTACTATATATATATATATACTAATTCTTTCTAAACAAAGGGAAAATCTCTACAAATCCTTTTCCGTCATTGCTTGGCCTACTTTTAATATATTAGTAATAATTCTTTATAAAATTATTTATCAAATAGTATGATAAAATTAATAAATATATCTCATACATAAATAATAAATTTTACAGTAATTTTAAAAATAAATACATACTATTATATCTCATGATTAAAACTTGATGATGCCTCAACCAAAAACACTTGATTATAAAATCGTTGCCAACTTTGTAATTTGTAAATAATTTGAAGAATATTTTTAATATTTGAAAATATAATTTATTGTATAAACAAATTTTATGTTTATATAACGCAAATTTGAAATTTGCGCTACAACAAAATTATAGTTTAGAAACAACCTTTTTTGTTTCCAAATCCGTTGCTAATTACATTTAGAAACAGAATTTTTCTGTTCCAAAAATCTAATTAGAAACGGATTAGAAATGGAATTAGTTCCATTGCTAAATTCAGAAAATAGAAATGAAAATTTTTCTGTTTTTAATCGGTCTCTAATTTAAATTCAATTCTAATCCATTTTAGAAATTAGAAATAAATTAGTAACAAACTCACATCTATTTTAGATATTAGAAACATATTAGAAGCCGAACATTTTGTTTTAAATCTGTTTTTTCATTAGAAACATAAATAATTCGGTTTCTAATATGTTTCTAAATTTAATTTTATTTAAAAATAGATTAAATTTTGAAACAAATTATTTATTTCTAATCCGTTTCTAAATTAAAAACTTAAAAAATAAATTAAATTCATTAATGAATTAATTAGTTTCTAATCCGTTTCTAAATTAAGAAATAAAAAATAAAAAAAATTTGAAACGGAATAATCAATTTTTAATCCGTTTCTAAATTTCTAAAAAATTTAAACAAAGAAAATAATATTTGATTCTCAGTGATCCTTGAACATAGCTGTTACAATAAAAAAACATCAAAATATATTAACGTCTAATAGTTTCAGCACAAAATATTGTAAAAACACACATTTGTTAAATATAAAAATACTATAAAGACATAGTACTATATGATACTATATGTCATCTAAATTATCAACATCATCATCATCATCAGTGAATGGCTATGAGTCTTGATTGGTAAAGTGCGAGCGTTGAAGAATCCATGTCTCGACATTCATCATCATGTATTTCATCTGGCCCATCATCTCTAGATATTGGTCCCTTTTTTTCCCTTATCTCGTTCATACTTTATTGAAGCTCTTTGTTATTATCTTGTAATTGAATAACTATATATCGCAGCTCTCTAATCTCAATATTTACCGCTTTCGATGATGTTGATGAGTGCATTTTATATAGACATTTTATATACCCTATTGCATGATTTTCTTATCCTTTTAGTATATTTATGCATAAGCTGATGCTACTTAAGGTATACTTGTTAAATGTTCAGATAATTAGGCTTTGGATTGAAAAGAAATAAATAGAGATGAATTCTGGAGAAGGGGGTGGTTTAAATGGTGTTGGAATACACTTTTAAAGACAAGCATAGTCAGGAAGCATGCCTATGCTTTAGAAAATGTTGTTTTCAGGACTTAGAGAATTCCAGCCCCATTGCCTAAGCACACCCGTGCTTGGAAGCACGATCAGCAAGTATGGGCATGTTTATGCCCGTGCACTTCACTAGGATCTGTATGAACAATATCGAGAGCATGGTTTTAGTACCTCTAGCACCAGCATGCTAAGAGAGCATGGGTGTGCTTGCACCTGTGTATTTTATTGGGACTTTTATAGAGTCGAGAGCATGGTTCCACTGCTTCTTGCACTAGCGTGCTCTTGAAGCACGGGCGACAAGCACAGGCATGCTTGAGCATGTGCACTTTTTTGGAATCGCGACTAAGACCATCTCCAAGATACCTTGAGAGAAGCATGATTAAGAGCACTACCAAGAGCATGGTCGTGCTTGTATCGGGAAAAGCCTTTTTAAGCCCTAAAGTTAGAATTTGCTGGGGGCATCAGATAAGTTATCATCTATATTCTTCTCTTTTTCTGGAGGTGGGGGTTAGGGTTAGAGCTCGGTATCGTTCAGGGCCAGATATGGTGGAGAGATCATTGTTAGGATTGGAGGAAGACGACAATATCATCATAGAACACTCTCCGATGAGGGTTGTGAAGCAAGAAGGGAGTCTTATGGATTTTGTATCTTTCTCTTATTGCTTTTCTTTGATGTCTTGTAGAACCATGAGGGGCTAACTGTCTTTTGGTACCTTGGATTATGAACCTTTGACATTATGATGCATTAATTGTTGCTAATTGATTATTGAGTTTCCTTGAGAACTCCCTTTTGTTTATTTGGATTATCTTCTTGTGTGATTGCCATTGATGTTTGTATGTTGCAAAACTCGACATGGGGATTGCTGCTATCTGCATGAGTATTGATGTGGCATGCATGTTCCTCGTAGTTACAATTGTAGTGAAGAATGCATATTAGCCCTAGATTGATTTCTCGCTGTCTAGAGGATAATCTTTATTCATCTAGCTAGGGCACATATAAGGGAAGGGGTTGAGTCCTCTCTAAGCCTTGAGTGAGGATGTACATTACCAAACCCTCCATAGGTGGTCACCACGGTCCAAGGAGATGTCCATGTAGTCAATAGCATAGTCAATACATTTGTCAATGGGATTAGTCCAGGGCACTATCTTTTCCACTACTATCCTTCCAACCCAACCTTACCTCTCTTTCTTTTCTCTTTCGTATTTCTTTAATTATTTTCATTAGAATTCAATCTCATCTTTGAACCAGTTAGGTATTAGAGATTGAATGAGTATTGAGAGTTATACTAGTCTGACAAGGTCCCCTTGCGTATATCCCGCAAGTGCACGGGTTTGTCGAAGTAATAATCCCGGGTGAGCGGGTATCGAATCCACAGGGAGTAGGGAATAAAAATACTTAATTCGATTCTTAGCTATGTGAAAGATCAATGATGATGAGTGTGACAATGATTCAATTATCAACAATAAAAGCAACAAATAAGAGAGCAAAAGTAAAGAAGGGGGTAAGGCAATCGATAAAGATGGGGTACCCGGATAATGCTCCGCCTAGGATAATTGTTTCAAGTGCAAGAACCCTCTATTATGCTTCCTAATCAATGCAATGGTGAGTTGTGTAAATCCTTAATTACATAGTCCCAAATCTAAGGTCAACTATGCCTAACTCTATACATGTCCCGGAGGAGAAATCAAACAATCTCAACACCTCACACTCGCATAGAGTTGCAATGAGCTCTAGGGATTCCAAGTGATAAATCTCTTCCTAACTATAGACCTAACCCTTTGGTTCAGGTGGAAGGTCCCTAACCACAATTGAGCCCTAGATACTAAGATCACCTCAACGCTTCACTCTATTATGACCGCAAAGAACTCGAGGAACGGAAGTAGAATCTATCACTTCAGAGGGGAAAGAGGACGCTCCTGTAGCTCTTGACTCACCCTCTCAACCCTCTCCAACCTAGCTTTGTCTAACGCTCGTGGTGTGTCACTCACTCACGAGGTTACCAACAAGAACTCTCAACCCTAGTGTCACTCTAGGGGAAATGTTCATACAATCAAGCATTCAAGGTTGGAACTCACAATAAACATCAATTTATTGAAAGCATAATAAAGAGATTCAAAGAAACGAATACATCCTAGGGTTCACAAATACCCAAGTACCCACTAGGGGTTTAGCTCTCCATGGAGCTAAGTACAATCAAAGAAATAGAATGTAAAAACAATGAATCCATAAAGAAACCCCCTTGATGGTCGTGTCGATGGTCTTGTGGAGAGTCCTCTACTCGTCACAAAGGATCCTTTGTCCGGCCTAGGATACACCTCGCCGGATCGGTGCCGATGAAAGCTCTCCCAATAACCTTCTTCCAAACGACGCGCGATGTCAGAGCCATAGAACCTCTCCAAAACCTAGCCAATACCCCTCAAAACCCTAGCCGAAGCTCTCTCTCAAGTTACGAAAAAGATGGAGAAAAGAATACCAAAAATCGAGGCTGATTCGGCTTTAAATATGGCTGGAATCGGGCGACTACACGGGCGTGGATGCTTCACGTGCTCGTGCGGAATTTCCACACGGGTGTGGATAATTTCCACATGCCCGTGTGGACCCTCCCGAACTCCCTCGCTTTTTCTCGGACGGGCTGTGAGCATGCTACTCGCAGTTGCTCGCTATAGTATCCGGCATGAATAGCTTCCCGAATCCATACTTTCATCGGAGTAACGCAAACGGGCACACGTTCACGTCGTGGATCACTTGCTTCTTCAATGATAGGCACGTTGGTGCAGCTCTTGTTTTATGTACATAGGTTGGAATGCTCGAGTGTGACTGCCTTTGTGCCCCTTCAAATGGATGTGCCAAACTCGAATACGAGGAGGTTGGCACACACTCTAGCATCTCACATCGACCTATGTCTTCGCGTTTGAACCTTAGCAAGATTTCCTCCAAAATCGGTGCATTGTAATCCACATTGGCTTCTTTCCTTCATACTTGGCCTCACAACACTACCTGCACGAAAGTAACATAAAAACACACATATTAGTGTAAAAACTTGAGAAAAGTAATGCTCAACATAAGGAATGAACGCTTCACATTCATATCGCACAAGCACTTATCATAGTCCTTGTGGATTTGACTACCCGATCCTTTGGGTACACTTTCCTACTTGTATGGCCCATGCAATTGCAGATACCCAAGGGGTGTATCAAGTTTTTGGCACCATTGCCGAGGATTGGCAACTCTTTAGAAAGTTTAAATTGTTAGTAATCTAGCCATTTGCTTTATTTTTGTATATATGTTACATTTTTAATTTTTCTTTATTTCTAACTTGTGATTATTGTATGCTCTTATATGACCAGAGGAAGTTCCTCATCTCCACTTGCAAGTCCTGATCCGAAATTAGCAAGAACACTACACAGAAGATTAAGACAAGTGAATATTAGAAAAATAGGATTAGTGGAGATCAGTGTTGAGGTTGATCAGAATGAGCAAATGGCTGCGAATCAGTAAAGAAGTATTTTAGATTATGCAAGGCCGAATTTTGAAGGAACATGGGTCCTGTATTGTTCGTCCTCTTGTGATGTCAAACAACTTCAAGTTGAAGCCCAATTTTATATAGATGCTACAACAAATGTGTCAGTTCAATGGGTTTCAGGATGAGGACCCTTATGCATATCTAGCGAGCATTTTGGAAATCTATGATACTTTTAAGGCGAACAACATGTCTGAGGATGCAGTTCACCTTTGACTCTTTCCATGTTCAGTACGAGAAAGGGCCAAGTAATGGCTAAGTTTCTTGCCACAAGGGTCGATCACAATATGGGCACAGTTGGCTGAGAAGTTTCTTACCCAATATTTCCTCCATCGAAGACCACAAAGTTGAGAATTAATATTTCCTTCTTTAGACAAATGGAATCTGAAACATTGTATAATACTTGGGGAGGTACATGAAGTTGTTGAGAAACATTTCCACAACATGGGATAGTAGAATGTATACAGATTCAGATTTTCTATAATGGGTTGAATGTGGCAACAAAGTAGATGTTGGATGCAGCGGTTGGAGGTTCTTTGTGTAGTAAAGCAGATTGACTGCCACTTTCACTTTGATCGAGGACATGGCTTCTACTGGATATCAGAGGAGTTCTGAGAGGAACAAACTAGAGAAAGCCATTGGTAATTATGAGGTTGATGCATTAACTAAATTGGCGATGCAAGTAGAAGCCATATCGAAGAGGTTGGACAAAATGCAAGTTCAACCCCAAGCCTCAGTTATGAGCTGTGAAACTTGGAGTAGCCAAGCAGGGACTAATTCCTATTTTCCTATTGATGGGAATGTTAGCACTGAACAGGTTGATTATGCAGGTCAGAACAATAGGTTTTAGAACAATGCTTATAGTGGTACCTACAATTCGGGGTGCAGGAGCCACCCAAAATTTTTCTTGTAGCCAACTAGGGCAAGGACCATAATGGTAGTTTAGATCATCACAACCTCAACCTTTGCCTCCTAAGCAACCACCTCAAGAGGGAAAGGGGCTAAGTCTTGAAACCTTGTTAGCAAGGTACATCCAAGTTAATGATGTCTGTCTCACGAGGCATGAAGAATTGCTAAGGAACCAACAAGTGTCCCTATAGAATTTGGAACACCAACTAGCACAAATTGCTAAGACACTTGCTGAATGACCCTCGAGTTCACTTCCTAGAAACACCGAGGTTAACCCACTAGAATTTCTCAAGGTGGTCACTTTGAGAAGTGGCAAGGAGTTGGCAACCCCTACAGGTCAAGGCAATGAAGAAGCACCTGTTGCCACTTAAGAGACAGAAATTTTAGATAAACCACTTGATCAGGATGTTGAGAAGAATGAAAAAAGGAAAAGCAAGATGAATGTCAGTGTGCCGGAGTACCAATCCAAGCTACCTTATCCTGTGAAGGTAAAAAAAGACCCACAAGAAGAACAGTTTAAGAAGTTTATTGAATGTTTCGATTCCTTTCTTCTTCTTCGAGCTGAAGGTATGTGTCCCTTGTTGCTTCTAGGCCTTGTTCATTGATTTGATTCTATAAACTCTTACATTATGTTCAATTCATGGTTTATATGTTATAAGATGCTCGAATCATGTTGTTAGGCTAGAATCCATGCTTCCATGACCTATTTCTTGTTCAGAAAGATGACTGAGCAAGGGCGTGATTTGCAAGAAGCATGACTGTGCTCCTTTTTGCCCTAGGCTGTTTCCAGGCAAGCATATTCATGCTTTGATCTCTCAGCACAAGTGTGCTCTTTTACCTACACAGGGGGATTGTGTTTTTCATTACTAATTTAACAGCACACCCATATTCTTGTCCAGTCAGGACACCCATGCTGCTTGTGCAACATTGCCGTGATGCAGTCATTTATCTTATGTATTGACTTGTTTATTAAATTTTTATACAGAATTATGCCGAGGAAGGAGACACATACATATGGTCCTACATCTTAGCGGGCTACGGGCCAGAGCAGTTCTCGAGCAGCCTCTACTGGGGCTCCAGTTTGGTGCACCATTACATCAGTTACATACAACTATTTATGTATGGAGCACATCGATGAGTCCTAAGAGATCGATTGGCATGTTATACATAATGTGGGGCTCGGTAAGGAGGTTCAGGGGCTTTTGTGGTCAAGAGCTTGGAGACTGCTATAAAAACGAGAGTATAATAAATATTACTTCTTACTACTATTAACAACTTTTTGTAATAATTTTTTTTTACTCAAACTTAAAGAACGCTTACAGGTTGGTGGAGACTTTCAAGGTTTTATGATAAGGACCTCTCTTTCTTCTCCAATATATTTTTGATATCAAGTTTTAAGGTTATTTCCAATTACACAAGAAAAGAACACACGATTAGTTTTCTTTTTAGCCTTTACTTCAATAAATCTTAATTCCCATTATCTTGATATAAGATCTCAACATCCTCCGGGCTATGTGGTTGGTGCAGCCGATTAGGACTACCCATGGGACCAGGTATCATGTTACTCTTGCTCATACTGTCGAGCCACTTTCTCCACCAACTCTACCCTCCACCAACCACGCCGCACCATTGATGAGTTTTGAACCTTGGGGTGAACTTGTGTAGTTGGATGCTTTGGTCTATTCTGTTTCATTTGGTGTGTTTGTGATTCAAGCTTGGTGTACTTTGATTTATTGATATGCATGAGAACTCTGTAGGTCAATTTCTAGGTTGTAGTTGGTTGTGTGACCATCATTCTTGTACTAGACACATCTAGCGTGGAAGGGATCAATGTATAAATACACCGTGACCTTCGGGTATTTTGTGCCCTTCCAATGTTAGGGTTGGACCTAGGTTGAATATCAGCCCTAATTAGAGAATTCCCTGCTTGTATTGTAATCATAGGAGGATTTAGTCAAAAAAAATTCTGTATCAATACTCATATTGGATTAGGGGTCAATTGCCGTGACCATCGGGTTGATTATTTGGAATCTCTTGGTCTAAACCAACCAATTGCATGGTAGTTCTAGCATTTTTATCACTTTAGTAGCCTAGGGGAATCCACATCCGTGACCAGCTTCATCCCTTGATTTTTACTCCCACTTTTACCTCAATTGTAGACATTAGGTTTAGAGATCTTTCTATTTCTTTGTAGTTTAGAACACTCACTCGAATTTGTAGGCTAGACAACACGTGAAGAAGAAGTAAGGATAGCTTCTTGAGCCCTGGGAATATGACCCTTTCATGCTTGCATGAGAGGTATTACTTGACTACTTCGTACATTTGCGGGTGTCACACCAAGTTTTTGACGCCATTGCTGGGGACTCACGAGGAATACTCAGAAAACTTGGAGCTTGTTGATGTAGCCATTTATTTGCATTTTCTTCTTTTTGTTTGTTTTTACTATATACACTTATTTTCTTTTCTTTCCCATTTTTGTATTCTATCTCTGCATTTTATTTCTGTAAATAGTTATGTTCTCCTATTTATAGTTATGGCTTTAATCAATGATTGGACTAATTGCTACTATTTACAGGACCAATACCCTCATTATCTAAGTGAATCGTCAGCAGGAATTGAATCAATTGGGATGGGTAGCATATTTTTTGATAATGAATGGTGGAAGAAATAGTATTACAATGAACTAAACACCCTGAACCTGTCGGAACAAAGTGTATAGGGTTTTTTCAATCTGTTTATGGAATTAGATGGGATAACAGATTTGTTAAAGTTTGAGGTTCATGCCATGGAGGACAGTTGTGATAATGGTAGTTCATCAAAGGGGAAAAACAGAGAGGATTAGGAATTTGATGCTGATGGGAGACTGAAGTCGTTAATTGAATAATTACCAGAACTAAAGTTAAAACCACTTCCTGATCACTTGGAGTATGCTTTCCTAGAAGAGGGATCCAAACTCCCAGTTATTATTGCATCTGATCTAATAGTTGAGCAAAAGGACAAACTCCTAAGTGTATTGAAGAAGTATAAAAGGGAAATTGTTTGGAAAATAACTGATATCAGGGGGATCAGTCCATACTTTTGTACTCACAAGATCCTCATGGAAGACAATCACATGCCAACATTGATACCCAATGAAGACTCAATCCTAACATGAAAGAGGTAGTATGGAATAAGGTTATCAAGCTCCTTAACGTAGGTATTATCTACCCTACCTCTGACAGTGCATGGATGAGTCTAGTGCAAGTGGTGCCCAAGAAAAGGGGCAATGACTGTAGTCACTAATGAAAAGAATGAACTTGTCCCCATTAGGACTGTTATAGGCTGGAGGGTGTTCATAGATTATAGGAAGTTTAATGATCCCACTCGGAAAGACCATTTTCCTCCTTCCTTTTATTGACCAAATGTTGGAATGACTAGTTGGGCACTCATACAATTGCTTCTTGGATGGCCTTTCTAGCTACTTTTCAGATCCACATTTGCCTAGAAGATCAAGGAAAGACCACTTTCACCTATCTGTATAGTACATTTGCCTATCATCGTATACCCTTCAGGTTGTGCAATGCACCAACTACCTTTCAAAGATGTATGATGGAAATATTTGAAGACATGGTAGATGACATCATGGAAGTGTTCATGGATGATTTC
>NC_052476.1:11562161-11637120 GCF_009730915.1 Dioscorea cayenensis subsp. rotundata | reverse complement strand
TTTTCCTTCCTTCTTCCTTCCTTCCTTCCTTCCTTCCTTCCTTCCTTCCTTCCTTCCTTCCTTCCTTCCTTCCTCCTCCTTCCTTCCTTCCTTCCTTCCTTCCTTCCTCCTTCCTTGTGGAAAGATCAATGATAATGAGTGCGTGACAATGATTCAATTCCTCAACAGTAAAAGCAACAAGTAAGAGAGCAAAAAGTAAAGAAGGTGGAAAGGGCAACTCGATAAAAGATGACCCGGATGGGTCGCACTAGGGTAATTGGCTCAAGCGCAAGCAAACCTCTCTATTATGCTTCCTAATCACGTGCAGTGGTGAGTCATGGAAACTCTGCAATCACATAGTCCCAAAAACTCTAAGGTCAACTATGCCTCAACCGTACATGTCCTGGAGGAGGAAATCGAACAATTCAACACATCCTCGCACTCGCATAGAGGCTGCAATGAGCCTCTAGGATTCCAAGTGATAAATCTCTTCCTGCACTATAGACCTAACCCTTTGGTCCAGGTGGAAGACCCAACCACACGAGCTCCTTCTAGATGCTAAGATCACCTCAACGCTTTTCACCCGCTGCACGCGCAACTAAGCCCCCAGCGGAAGTTCATCCCTTAGACCATTCACCTCTATTATGGCCGCAAAGAACTCGAGGAACAGAGGTAGAATCTATCACGCCGGAGGGTGAAAAGGGACGCCCTGTACCTCTGACTCACCCTCTCAACCCTCTCCAACCTAGTTTGTGTCTAACGCTCGTGGTGTGTCACCACTCACTAAGGTTACCAACAAGAACCTCAACCCTAGTGTCACTCTAGGGAAATGTTCATACAATCACATTCAAGGTTGGAACTCACAATAAACATCAATTTATTGAAAGTATAATAAAGAGGTTCAAAGAAACAAATACATCCTAGGGTTCACAAATACCCGAGTACCCACTAGGGGTTTAGCCTCTATGGAGCTAAGTACAATCAAAAGAAATAGAATGTAAAAAGCAATGAATCGACAAAGAAAACCCCTCGATAGTCATGTCGATGGTCTTGTGGAAAGTCCTCTACTGTCGTCCAAGGATTCCCCTCGTCCGGCAGGATACGCCTCGACGGAAGCTCCCCACCAACCTTCTTCCTAAGGAATAGACGATGTCGGAGCCGTAGAACCCTCTCAAAACCTTGGGCCAATACTCCTCAACCCCTAGCCGAAGCCTCCTCTCAAGTTGAGGAAAAGATGGAGAAAAAGAATACCAAAACGCGGGCTGAATCGGTTTTAAATAGGGTCGAATCGGGCGGTACCACATCGGGCGTGGTATGCTCCACGCCTGCGCGGGAATTTGGGCGCTAATGCGTGGATAAATTTCCACACGCCCGTGCAGGATTCTCGGCTTTCTCTGGTTTCGGCTGGCTGTGAACAATGGTGCTACAGTATCTGCTATAGTATCGTGGATCACTTGCTTCTTCAATGGTGTACACGTTGGTGGAGCTCTTGTTCTATGTGCATAAGCCGGAAATGCTCGAATGTGACCGTCTTTGTGCCCTCGCAAAATGGATGTGCGCTACTCGAATACGAGGAGGTTGGCACACACCTAGCATCTCACACCTGACCTATAAGCTTCGCGCTTTGAACAAGTAGTGCAAGATTTCCTCCGAGAAATTTGTGTGCACTATGATCCACATTGGCCTATTTCCTTCATACTCAGCCTCACAACCGATACCTGCATAAAAAGTAACATAAAACACACATATTAGTGTAAAACCCGAGAAAAGTAATGCTCAACATAAGGGAAAGAATGCCCGCGACCATATCGTCACACAAGCACTTATCGTACCATGGTTGGTTGGCAAAGAACAATAAGCAAAAAGCAACTAAGCTTTTTTCAAATACGTAGCCTAAATAACGGCCGCAAGATAGAAGTCACTTGCACGCAAGGAGATGTCACGTCAGCCGATGTCAGGCGGTTCCGACGATCCTTCTATTCCGAATAATCAATCGAGAAGACCGAGTGCACCAATCATCACTTAGTGAGCTATTAATTGCCGCCAATAGTGCTTCGCTTGCATGCAAGGTGGTAGCGTTGTAGACGCCGGTGAAGGAGACGATTTAGTAATCGTGGTAATCGACAAGCTCTGTTGGGAACACCTTTCTTATTTCTTTTCCTCGCCTTTCTTTCCCATGATGATTAGGAATGTGCAAATCAAGAATTCTCATCAATTCTGGACCTCAACATCCTCAATAAGCCATGGTGTTTCATTTATCAAGATTGGAAATGAACGGAGAAGTGGTGGAACGTATGAATCACATATTGATCGAGCCCAAAGGCGCATGAAGCTCACTCAACGCCGAGGGAGTCTTGCCGCTTGGGGCACCAGCCTTGCCAGGTGGAGGTTCTTATTTGTGTTATATCCTTACTTTAAGAAGAAGTGATTAGGGAATTAGTGGTAGTTCATTACGGACATCCCCTCCCTCCTCAACCCCAATGTTGTTAGCGAGTTGGGTGGTATCTACCTTTTATCCTCCATTTTAGCTATGAAGTCCTTCTACTCTGCTTTGCTTGAAGGCTAGTTATTTTTGATGTCTTTTATGTAAGATGTATTTTGGTTCTATTCTTCGATTCGAAAAGCCCGGCGATGAGGGATAATAGGTTTTTGCCCCAACAGACGGGCTGTCATCCAACGTTGCATTTTCTTTATTTTATAAGGAACATCGACTGACACCGAAAAGAGACGGCAAAAAGGCTCAAAGTCAATCTTCAGTGGTACCGTCCTGAGATAGAGAAAAGTAAGCGATAATGATGTGATACTACTTCTGATTGATTGATGGATGGATGGGCAGAGAGTCTAAGTGAAAATTTCTTGAAAAATGGTTTATTGTTGGGCACACCAGCTCCTTAGCCCTCTTTTGGCTCGTGTAGTTTGAGTTGAAGCGCGAGCTAGCGAAGGGACGAATAGAAGTGATCGAGCGGCCAAAAAGGACAGGTCTGATTGCATTGGACCCTTTTCAATCAAGGTCAGTCCCCGAAGGAAGAGTTCCTTGCTTCAAAATCCCCCGCTTAAACGCTGGAAGTTTATTCTTAGAGGTCTCATCACTGGAGTGGATTTTTCGCATCTAGGCGGGACTCAGGGTCTCCTGTTCGTGACCCTAATTTCCACTAACTGAATGCTTCGTAGGCGTGTATAATAAAAATCCCTTCGGCCCTTGCTCGACACAGTCCAGAGTATGATGCCGATCTCTTAGGATGGACCGGTTTATTAGCGAGTAAAGAGAGCTTAGCCCTACCCTTTCGAAATTTCCCTTATTGGTTGACTGACCCCTTACCACACTGCAATCAAACTTCTGTGATTACCGCGCGGGAATTGAGACCTATGTCGGCCTGATATGCATGCTTAGGACGGGAAAAGAGCTTTATAATCAACTCTGCTGACCTCGAAACTGCCAATTGAGGAAGGGGTTGTTCCGGCTTTCGAGCCAACAGGTGCCGGTTCGAATCAAGCTTTTGCAATGAAGTTAGCTCTCTTCTTCTGCCTGCCGCTGGTCTCCTAACTCCAGATCTGTTGGCTCTTTGACTTTAGATTTCATTGGCTTTTCTTTTCGGGGCTCTCTTAACTGAGAGAAGAGAGAAAGGTCTCTTGTCCTCGAAAAACTCTCATTTCGCCTTAGAAAGACAGGCCATAGAGCAACTTTTGAAGTTCATGATAGCCCCTAGACGCACACCGATCCGCCGCCTTGCTACTCCAACTGCCGTATCCATTACCTATGTTTCCCTTGCAGCCTTCTCCTTTTGGTCGAGCCAGTTAGCTACCGCTGCCCTGGTTGAGCTACCCGGAAAGCTCCTCTGCTCTGACCTCCTTGCACTCAACTGGTTTGGCATAGGGGGGTAAGCACACTCAAGTCATAAGGGGGAAGCTTTCCTGGGTTATCAATCCTGGGGCCTTCCCAGCACACTTTCGAGGCTCGCCCTTTTGTTCCTCCTGTCCCTCTTCCGAACCAGGATTTACGGTCTAATTCTTCTTAAGTTAAGGTTTTGATTTACGTACGGGATTTCAAAAAAATAAGGCTTCCCTACTTCACGATCGTATCTCCCCTATCCTCAAGGAAGTACGGGTCCTCTGTGCCTTCTTTTTGCCCTATTTATAGCTTATAGGTTCCGGTCCCCTTGTGCCTGACGACCTCTCCTATCGATTTAGTCTGTTCTTTCGACTCGAAGGGCTAGCTCTCGAAAAAGTAGGAAGTGTTTATTATTTTTCTTGGGCGCGGTCCTTTCCCTCTTCCCGTACTTTCTAGGCACTCTTACGTCCGCCGTTAACTCGGGGGATTTTTTTGGTTGGCGATCTCATCTTCTCTCAGATGTATTGACACAACCCACACCCCCTGACTCCATAGGGAGACCGAACTTTACTCCTGTGAAACAAGCGGCCAGGAAGTTCAACAACTGAATAAAAATAAAGAACCTTCCTTTGAAGCCCTGCGATCACTTCCGCGGAAGGAAGATAAAAATAAACTACCGAAGAGAAAAACAAAGGGTGATTGATATGCCGACTCCTGCTCTTAACCGTGGGTGGAACCCAAATTCATATTCCCACTTCCCAAAGCCAAACCTCTCGAAAAGAAAGAAAAGACTATGATAGGGGGTGAAAAGACAAAAGGTGTGAAGGTGGCTCGCGGGGAAGACGGACTTCATCCATATTGCGGTAGAATGGAGCAAGGGAGCGAACTCCCAGACATGCAGGCAGAGGTTGAAACCTTCGCTAAGACAATGTGGAGGACATATGTCCGTTATAGAAAGAAAGCGGAGTGGTACCACTGGACAGAAGAATCTCTTTAGGTTTACCTGTCCATCTAAGAGTTTGCTTTGAACACTGGCGGCATATGGACAATCAGTCGAGTAGCAGCTTTCTAAGGCACAATCCCTAGTCAAGCAGCTACCGGTATAAAAAAACCATCTTTTGCAACGCAGTTCTTCAGAACCTTCTTTGCTGCTTCTACTGCACCATTTGCTTGAGCATAATAAATGTAGCAGCTAATGCTACCATAGTCTTTCAGAAAAGCATAGGCTTCGTTCGTTGCTTGTGAACTGTGGGTCTCTATCCATAGTCATGGTTGGTGGTTTTTTTGTTTTGGGATACCGAACCGATGATGTATGATCTTTCTCTTTCTGAAGTCGATGACTTCAGTAGAAAGTAACATTCCCAATGGTAAAGTACTTATGGTACGGCACGTGGAAATCTCATTCATATTCGGATCTTGCAAGACTTGATGAATATGAAACGAAAGTCGTCCTGAAATATGCTAGGAGCTTATTCCCCACCGGGCATTTTACTATTTTGTCGAGCGGAAAGAAAGCCGATTCGTTGGTCTTTTCTGGATCAGACGGCTGAAGAATGAGCTGCTTTCTCGATTTCAGTCGGAATGGTAGATCCATTCTTAGGCCATCATTTGCTTAAGACCTAGCTTCAGCTGATTGGGGAAGGCCCCCTTTCCCTGATTCCTTCCTCTCTTTGTGGGGTCATGGGCCTAATAAGAGCTTTAGGGCCCCCCTGCGCGTGTGTTTCGTTCCTCCCTCCATAGAACTTTATATGGACGGGGCTGAATTGCTTTCTGCACCTTAGCGCGCTGCTGCTTTGCTGCTGAATGACGTCTGCATGACTTCGCGCTAGTCTCAAAAGTCTTTGGGTATCGACACCGGTGCGGGCAGGCGGAAGGCGTCCAACTGGGATATCAATTGGCTTCTTCGCTCTGTAGGGTGCGCTGCGGTAGCTAAGATATACAGCGTCATTCTGATGAAGCGGGGAATGCGTACTCTAATTTTTCTTACTCTTACTAAGAAATCTTTCTTGTCTCTTTTGGTTGCTGGAAGCTTGTTCCCAGCCGTTCTATTAGTTTAGTTCCTCGTCGGAAGTTTTTCTGAGTTCGTCCTTCCGAGTTAATCTCGTTGCGCGTAGACTTTCAGTTTCAATACTTTCGATGAGAGGCATTATTATTATTATGGTCTTAATGTTCGTAGGGGTCTAATTGTAGTTATTTGTTGACGCCATGCCCAGTCGCCGCGTGGGATGGCTCGCTGCATCCTGAAATTTGAAAGAATTGAAAAGTGGCCTTCTGTCAGTCTATCGGTGCTATTGGTAATCTCCGCTTGCAGTTCAAAGTGTCTATCCAATCAAAGTTGCCGTACCAGTGTGTTCCGATTCGGACGCCGGATGAAGGCTAAGCCAGGTGCAGAATGGAAGTCATGGGTAAATGATTCGGGTAGCTCGCCCGAAGTCAAACGAGAAATGAGCAGCGCTCGACCGGTGTGAATGAAAAGGGCTTTCACAAGAGTCTCCTAAATACTTGGAAATAAGGTTCACGTGAAGGGGTCGAAGTAAGTGAAGCTAACCCCGTACCCATCTATTGCCTCAAAACAAAACCGAACGAATCGATCAGTTGGTAGGTGGTCCCAAAGCCGATCCGTTCAAGGAAGCCCAATTGGGGGGACCTGGTCGCAGCACTGAGGTCACCTTTAATTGCCTTCGCGTGCCTATGCTTGGTCTTCCGTTCTGCGTGAGCGAGCACTAAATGAAAGGGGTGGAAGTTCCTCCACATTTGATGATCGTATACATTCACGCGCGAATTGCTTTTGATATAAGTGCTGTGCGATCCCGCTGTTCGCCTGCGTATTGAAACCTACCTGGGCTAGATCTTCCGACTCTCGCTTAAAGATGGATTGGCGGGTTTCGAAGAAGACTGGCTTTCTAGGCTAAGGAAGGAACTTCCCGGCACGCAGGAGTACGTTGAAATCTTCGCTAAGACAATGGAAGGTAACGTATGTACAGCTGACGAGAGTGAGGGGACTTCCTACTGGACGTGGAAATTCTTGCTCTCGTTCTTGCCGGACGGCTTTTGGGCAAAGGTGAATCAAGTCCATTCTCTCTGTCCCGATTATCGCGTGAGCTGAGGGGGGGAACTCGGCAGAAGATCGGTCTGCAAGAAAGGCCTTCTTATCCACTCCACGGGTTCATTTGCTTAAGACGGCTGTGCAGGGGCAATCGGGTGCAGTAAGTACCGCCTCTCAAGTTGTTTAGCTCTTCTCTTCCTTTTCCCGATTGGTTCTGTGTCAGGTGAGCGGCGGAACTTCTTCCTGTCAGGCAGAGCTTTGCCAAGGCGTATTTTCCTACGTGTGATCGGTCCGGAGTGAAACAAGGGATCAAAGCTTGAGGCGCGAAGTCTGACGGATCGGATGCAATTCTGAAGCTGGTACATGCTGCACTGGTCCATGTTTCTGACAGGCCTGGCATCCCTTAGCATATTTTATACAATCGGACAAGATGTTGGCAAGTAATGGCCATGCCTTCTGATCAGCCAACGCATTTTATGCCCTGCTTGATGTGATCCACATACTCCATCATGGACTTGAAACAACATTTTTTATGCTTCTTGCTCACTCACACACCTGAGGATCAGTCCGTCCAAGGCGGGTCTCCCTAATGAGAAAGACAATAAAGAAAAGGGTCTTACAAGTTTCAAAACGTGTATTTGACGGGCCTACAGATGGCTTTGCGAACCTTGTACGAGTGATCGCATGCTGAGGACCTAGCTTAAAGAGAGTAATGAATGCCTGATGATCCGAACTACCAATCGCCTTCACGGGCTCTTTCTTAATGGCCGAACTTCACCGATGAGAAGCTTAGCGCCCTTTCCTAGCCCGGTCCAGGGGTTGGGTAGAACCTCTATGCCATTTTGCTTCTTGAGTCTTTTCCTTTTCCCATATCAAGACAAGAGGGGATCATCTAGCCCACTATGGGATTGATTGTCCACTAGGGGATTCTAGGGAGGAATTGACCGATAGCTCACCGAGCGTCCACTATGGATTTCTAGGGTCGATACGAATCATCCCATTGCCGAAGTTTGAAACTTGTGGCAAATCGCGATCTTTTCAGCCCATTTCAACTAAGGGGCAGATTTTTCCAGCTTTATGTATGTCGACATCGGGATATTGACGATTATGGATATCGTTTTTCCTCTTTGTCTAAGTTCAGGGAAGATAGTTGCCACTTTGATGTGGACGTGGACCTCTTGATAGCGATGAAGTGATCGCGAGACTTGGAATCTGGTACAGAAGGGCGCTAAGCGTAGGCGACATGCCTCAAGTTCCTAACTCAATCCTTTTTTTATAGACTTTTTGAATGAACCGCCCCACGCTAATGAATTCGAAGTCCTCCGGGCCAATCTTTCTAATTCAAAACGATCGGTAACGTCCCCCATCTGACCCGTTGAAGATCCAAAGGTGGGAGGCGCTCAAATATGCCATTGATTACCTTGATTTATGAGCTTGAGCATTGCAACGATTGATAAGCTGCTTTGGCGCTGTAATCTCGTTGAAGGATTCCAACATGAGAATGACTAGCTTGTTGGCCTTCCATGTGCAATGCTATGAAGAACTTCTGTCTTATAGATATAGAATTGAAAAGCCTTCCTCCTATTCCGCCTAAGCCTGTCAATCGAGCAATTGAAAGAGGTGCTCTATTCAAGATCGCAAGGAGCTGTAAAAAGGTGCTCAATGAATAGGTGCAGGGTCACCTTTGCTGGAACAGAAAGTCACAATCCACTCACAGGGAGGGTCCTTCCTTCCAATCCATGTCGGGAGGAGCGGTCATTTCCTGTCCCTATTGTTCTTCGTCGCCTTCAGTGAGACTTTTTTTGGTCCTTTAGTGGAGGAGATTCGTTCACATCCGTTTAAGGCCACGGAATGGAATGGACCTACGATCAACAGTGCTGGTTCACCTGGCCAAGCGGGAGCTCTGTTCTGTTACGTAAGCGATATCCCCTAGAATCACCTAGTAGGAATCCGTCTTGAGACTTTGGGAGAGTATCACCCGCTCTACGTCATTGAGGGGTCTTAAAAAAATGTTTCTTACAAACATTCTAGCCAATAAAAAAAGAGCAAAAACCAACGGAACATGGTAGGCCAGTCATCCGCCAGATTCATCCGCTTCTTCATTCGACGAAGCAAGGAAAGGTTCTTAAATAAGATAAGGGGAAGACGATTTGGCATCTCTTATTTCTAGAATAGGTCGAGCATGACTTCTTTCAACTATTATTCGTAATAGTGATAGAATGAGTTTGATTTTAAGCTCTAAAAATAGGTTTTTTTGATAAAGTAGGGCAGAATCATTAGCTGTCAACTGTTCGTAGTCAGCAGTGGAAGAGGGGTAGCTTTGATTGCTCAAGTCGCACTCTGTTTCATGGTTGAATGTGAAAAAGAATTTCTTTTGTTTAGCGACAGTCTTATAGGGATGATGCTTTCCCTTTGCGTTAAGGAAGACCGGGCAAAAGGTAACCGCTTTTTGCTCACCCGGTGAAAAGGCATAGTAGGTACAAATGCTATTGGTTGCTTGACTTCCTTACCTCAGGGGAGCTTGAAAAAGCTGCTAACAATAAGAGTTTTTTTTTTTCTTTTATCTTGCGACCTTCCATGCCAAACAGGGTTGAAGGGATCGATCCCAATAGCCTTCACGAGGAGAAAGATCCATTCTTTATAGCCGTTACGAAAGCTCCCGAATAGAAAGAGGGCTTTGCTGCTTGACTGCCTGAACCAGGTCCAGGTCTTGCATTTTGCATTCCCGCTGTTGACGTCCCATCTAGTTAGCTAGTTAACGGTGAAACCTATTTTTGAATGAATAGCAGGCAAAGTAAAGTCCTTGCTACTCCGGGTAACATTTTTGATTCTTTTCTTTAAGGTCACAGGTCAGGTGAAGCTTACTTCCTGCGGTAACCCCTAGGCTATGTGACCAGCAGTATCTATTTCACTTTCAAAGAGACTTTTTTCAATTTCATAGTTTAAGTAAAACATTATCCGAGACCCAGAAGAGGAAGCAGGGAAATCGGTAGCTATTCTCTCGTAGAGACTCCGAACGAATGCTTAGTTTTACCAAGAATTGCATTGCCTGAGGCGAACGGACGCTTAAGGAAAGGCTACTTCTACTTCTTTCTTCGTTTTGGTCCCCGGATAACTTATTTAGGAGTGAAAGAAGCCAAGTAAGTATACTTTTTTATTCAACCAGAGCTTTCGAGATAACCAGTCCAGGTGCAGCGCGAGCTAATACTTCAACTCCAAGGCAAGTTTTTGAGGAAAAGGAGCGGATGGTTCATGCTTCGAAGAAGAATCTTTCTTTAGATCGAATGCGACGTTCTTCCTGGCGATGACAAGGTCAAGCAAGGGAAGGAATAACTAGTTGATTCGGAATCGAATCCGTTTTTATTTTAAGCAAGTGTTCCATAGATTCCGCTGCAATTGAATCTGGTGCAAAGTCAGTAGTACTAGGGCCTTCGAGTGGGAATTTCCTTCTATAAGCAAGTGTAGCGAAGTCGGGGCTTAAGTAAGGCAGATCCTTATTCTTGGGAAGTAACTTCCGGATTAACTGATTAAGGATAAGGAGTTCCAGTCGAAAGATAAATGAGTTAGTTCAGGCTCAGGGGGGCGTGAAATAAAATAGATAAGAAAGGCGATTCCTGATCTGAAGAGTTGAGTTGCTATGGTGGAATCTGTTGAATTTTTGAAGGTGGCCTTACTTATACTTACTTATATACTTATAAAAAAAGTAGTTTTGATCCCGGCTCCGGTCAAATGGATTTAGGAAAGCTCTCCCTTGATGCTTTGTTAATGCCACAGTTCGTTCATAGAAAGATGAATGCTAAAGACTTTTTAAAAAGAAGAAGGCGAGCTAGCAGATGAGATAAGCGTAGAAATTCACCCGAGGCCGACTTAAAGTGGATATAGTTGATCCCGTTAAAAGGGGTTCTCTCTCTCTTGATTAAGTCATTTCGCCTGGACGAATAGATGACTAAGGACCCGTTAATGGTCAACTTGAGGACCAAGAGCACGGGTACCTCCACCGTCCGGTGCCCAACCTCCCCAAGGTCTCATTAGAAGCGGTTAGTCCTCCGAAAGTCAAGCACGTTGTGGAGCAAGCAATTCGGGGCTTCCACTATCTTAACTTCATGTCAGAAAGGGTTTCTGCTGCTGACTCAACATGGGAGGGCTTTCTTTTTTTAAAAGCACAGGGGCTAGAGAACAGAGCCGGTAGGGAAGGTGCGATTGAGCGACCGTCTGTAGCTGAACTTGCCTCTCGGAAGGAGTCTAGATCCTAGTTCAGCTGGACTCTCTCGTTCTTCCAGTTTCCTTCGATTCTGTAGATTAGTCATCTGGACTCGTCAGTCTTGTTGGTAGCCCGTAGTCCCTTTTCCAGTCTCAAGGAGGGATTCAGATAGAACCGATTCAACAACAGAGGAAAAAACTTCCTATTCCAAGGAGGTGGGAAGGGCTTTCAGCCCAGACTAATTCTTCTAGGTTAATTTCTTTTCCTCCAAAGAAGGGCTAGGTCTGTCTAGGGGTCACTCGACCTGGAAACAACAGTTTTTTTCCTAAACTAAATAAAAAAATAGGTTCCTTATGCAAACTGAGATCTTTTTTTCCGGTTCGGGGAGGGAATTCGATGAATCTGAAGCAGCAGATACCAAAGGAGAATCAGCCGAAAAGGAATATTCCTTTGAAAGAAAGGGAACGAGTGGAGTATACGAAGCGAAAAGGGAAGGTGGGAGGGTAAGGTAAAGTTGAGATAAGATCGTAAGAAAGGATGGGCTCTCCGCCGATCCTTATTGGGTAGGGATAGCTCGCTTAAGGAAGACTACCTTTGGAGCTAAATATTCCTGAATTCTGAGGGAAGTGTTATTCAATTGACCATGGGGCTCTACCCTTCCTTACCGAATTCATTCTATGCGAAAAGAGTCTCGCGCCAGGAGCGCTGCTGTAACCAGTTCTGATCTCAAGCACCTAACCTTTGTTGTGAGGACTTATTCGCCATCGGCCGGTAATACCCAATTCGCGTAAAAGGTAAAGGGAGGGCGCCTTACTAATACTAAATAGGGGCACTTAGCTTTCCCACAGAGGTCGGTGGAGAATGCCAGATCTTCCAATTATTCAACCGAAAAGCGATAGCTAAAGGCAGTAGAGAAGAAAGATAGGGGCATTAGCAGCTTCAACTCGAGAAGCAGCATCCCCATCCGAATCCGCTGAAGAGGAGACCTTTGGCTCTGGAGTTCATAGTTCATTCCGCTAAACAAGCTGACCCAGCCTGTAGGAAGGGGTTTGAATCCTATAGCCTACTCTCCTGTTGAGTTTTGTCTTTCGAAAATGTTGCTTACAATTGAGTGAGGAAGCTTGTAAGAAAAAAACCTTAAGCTATAGGGCTTCCCTAGAGGGATGAGGTGGTCGTACCGCTTCTGGGACCACGATATGCACCACCAGGGGCTGTTTTTCCGACAGGAGTTTGATACCTTGACTCCTCCGCAGGTAAGCTTGTTCTTCTGCCTTCGTTTGCGTGGATGACCGATTGATGCTATGTGGATGTAGATCACCTGGAGGCCCTTTGGAGATAGGCCTTACGCTGCTAGGCCAGCTGTAGCTATATCTGATCCGTACTTCCTTGCCCGAGTGGAGCTGATATACCTGGACCACGTCGAGTGGTACCTGGGTGAGAGAGTGTTACGGCAGTTTGGGATTGATCAGCCATCTGATCCGCCACCCCAATCCTTCCATGCATCGCGGACGGGTGGAGCTGCTAGATATAGCTTACTGGACACTTTCAGAGATCAGATTAGGCACTTCAATGCTGGAGGAGACTTCTTCGAGATGCATTTGACCGACCGCGAGGACTATGTTGAATGGTATGCCTCAGTGTCCACAGGACCGATCCTTCCTCCACACATGAGGGATAGGGTCGAACTACGCGATCAGGGGAGGTCAGGCTGCTTCATGGATTGCTAAGCTGAGGAGAGACCTGGATACTATTTTATCCGGGAGCGCGAGACTTCTTTAAGTATTCTCTTCTTGTATGGATGGCTTATAGATGCTTGTAGGCCTCCTTGTTTTTAGAGTACCCATGTTGTTCTTGTAGATTGCTGAGTCATCACGGCGAGCTTTCTTAAATCCTTACTTCAGGATCGTATCAGAGAGCTCGAGACCCAGTTGAGGAGCCGAGCTCTCTCTTAAGCGGACTTGAAAACTACTACAGTTACAGTGGTACACTCCTCAGATCAGAGATATAGGGACCACCATGCTCGTCCACTTTCTTGATAAACGACTCGATGCATTTTTATCTTCCTTGCCGCTGAGACTGAGACATATCAAAAAGATCTATTACTAAAAAGAGATTGGGATCATCCTGTGGTTACCGGATGATGGGAATAACAAAGCAGAAATTAGGAAATGAGCACAAAATAAATGTCAATAAATTCATTCTCTCATTATTCGTTATTTCCGGGTCTTTTCGTTGCATTCACTTACAACAAGAAACAACCACCAGCGTTTGGTGCAGCACCTGCATTTTGGTGCATTCTTCTTCCTTTCTTTTGGTCTTTCGTTTCGTCATATTCCTAATAACTTATCCAATTACAACGTATTAACCGCTAATGCACCTTTCTTTTTATCAAATCTCAGGGACATGGTCTAATCATGAGGGTAGTATTTTATCATGGTGTTGGATCCCAAGTTTTTATGGATTCCTTCTTTGTTATCGGGGTCGACCCCAAAGCCATAATGTCTCAAAGCGAGGAGGCTATAGAGAAACTTTTCTTTTTTCCTTTGTCTCGAACTTAGTGAAGAACTCAATTCTCTCTCTCCAACAAAAAAGTGGGGCTGCGCCCCAGTTGTACACTCCCTTCGTTCTACGAACCCTTGTAGATTCTGAACTTCGTTCGCGAAGGAACCGGACTTTTGACGGGCCAGCCCTTTTTTATGCGCCGCTTTACCCTGGAAGGAAAAATGAGCTTTTGCTCTTCTGGGCGCTGGGCGCTCCCGCGGTTCGCGAGAAGGAAAAAAAGGACTAATCTTTTTGTTGCATCTGGCACGAGATGAAAAAAGAGAGCTTCGTCTATCGATGAACAGCGGATTGACGGAGCTCTTGGCATTGCTTTGTTTTTCTCTCCTTTCCTATCAGCGAGTTCCGATCCTTTTGTTCGAAATTTCTTCGTTCGTACCGAACCGCTTGCAGAATCAAATCCTGTTCCACAAGATCCTATATCAGCTATACATCCTCCTCGCATTTATGCCGGAAACGTAGCCAGTGCTATGGGCTTTGGCTTATGTAGATCAAAAAAATGATGAATGGGATTGTGGCACTCCACTCGCCGCCAATGCGGAAGGATGCCGCCGAAAAAGAATGGAACGCTGCTTCGCTCTGCTGTATGCGTCGGATCCCATATAAGAAGCTCGCTCTTTACCCGATCATTCAAACATTTTGTGGGCACAAAATGCGCACCTGCTCTATTGTTGCGTAGCAATAGAAGCCTGCTCATCTTGCTTCGGCGGCGCTTTTTTTCGCCTTCTCTTCGCTCTGGACAGGAGCGCTAATGGACACAGGGAGGGAGCAGGCGAAGCGTGTCGTTCGTAATGGAAAGAAAGAGACCACTACTTCGCCTCTTTGTTGGACCGCCGGCGCGAACACAGTGGTCTCTGACCAGGACCAGGAACCAATTCGAATTTGGATCTTGACATGTCGGTTGTTTTTTTAACCGTAGGCATCTCGCCAGGAAGTTGGTGGGCTCATCATGAATTAGGTCAGGGGTGGCTGGTGGTTTCGGGATCCCGTGGAAAAATGCCTCTTTTATGCCTCGGGTATTAGCCACAGCTCGTATTCATTCAGTAATTCTACCCCTTCTTCATTCTTGGACCTCGCTTCTTAATATTTTGACTCTTCCATGCTGTGTCTCAGGAACCTCTTCAATACGGTCCGGATTGCTAGCTCCCGTTCATAGTTCTGCTACAGATGATACACGAGGAAGATTTTTATGGCGGTTCTTCCTTCTAATTACAGGCATATCTATGAATCTTTTCTACCAGATGAAGCAGCAGGCATCGGTCCGTAGAACCTATAAAAAAGAGATGGTTGTGGCGCGAAGTACTCTTGTGCACCTACGTCACTCGGCTCGCGCGCAACCCCGCCCCATTATGTTATGGAAGAATTTAGCCAATTGCTGGCTCCGAATAACAAGCGCAGCAATTGGCTGCCGGATTTCGTCCCGTCCGTAGCGCTTCGGAAGTCACTGTGGCGTGGCTGAATGTAGAGCAGTCCGCGACGGAAGCCTTTGATTGATCAGTATATTATTTTACACTTCGGAAGATGGTCAAGGTAGCTTGCTTCCAAGCCACTGCACGAAATGCGCATGTAGTCCTTCCTGCCGGTAGCAAAAACAGTGGCATAGCCAATCAAGCTTCAGCCGCAAGCAAGTAGTCCAGTAGCCAGAAAGCTAGCAGCAGCAAGGGCAGTGAGCAAGCAAGCGGTAGCCAAGGATAGGGCTTTGAAGCGGTAAGTTGCGGGGTAGCCAGGCCCAGTAGGCAGAGCGGTCCAATCAGGCCAGTCAGGGATAGGAAAGCAATAGCTGAAGCTCGCCCCAATAGGGAAAAAGGGAACCCTTTCCAAGACCTCATACCTCCAAAGCGTACTCAAAGAGTGTAGGAGCCAACTCTATTGGAAGAGGCACAGGGGAAAGGAGTGGGGAATCTCTATGCGTGAGGGCTGCCTTGAAAAAAGGATGAGAGGTGGGAACTCCTTCTCTATCCTACAGATCTGAAGCTCGCAACCTATCAATGGGTTGAAAAAAAGGGACAGGGACAAGGATATACCAAATGAAAGCCTTCTCGAGAGACTCTTCTTGTTTTGTGTAGTTGAAGATTTAGTGACTTTGCCAAATGAACCATATCTATACAAAAATGATAATATCGAGACCACCCGCTCGCCTCTCGTGATTAGCTCCTCGCGTACGCTCCCGCTATGGAAATGAGTCCTTCGTTTAGCTCTCGTCATTGGTCAGTTCCCCTCACTCAACCTCAATAAGAAGATCCTCTTATTCTTATTGAGTGAGTTATTGACTTATTTGATTCGATTGGCTTGGTCTTTTACCCGAACGGAAGAAATGGCTTTTTTTTTTATGCGTATGCTCCTACACCAGTTACTACAACAGACTGATTTTTTATTGATTTCCTGACTTTGGTTCTTGTTAATACTACCCATTAGTGGAGCTAGGAAATTCGGTTGTTTAACCTGAGGCAATGAAATTGTTGCGATGGAAGTTTCGGCTATTCCCTTTGCTTGTCTTCCTGGTCCCGCGGACTCGCTTTCTCTCTCGATTGAAGTTTCGGGATCAGTTGATTATGCCCGGTGCGTGTGCCGGTTAAGGTTGACAGTGCCTCTGACCGCCCCTATCTCTAAAGGGGCTTATGTGACTGGTCTCGCTGACTTAACCGCTGACAGGGTTTCATTCTCATATAGATCTCAAACAAATGTTTTTTTTATTCTATTGTATGTAAGGATGGATGATAATGGGTTTCGCCATCCCCATAGCTGGAAGCCTGATCTACTCTCTCTGGTCATTGACTCTCCAACAATGTGCGGAACTGAGTTAATTAGAAGGAATCTTCGATGAAACTTGTCTAAGAGCCGTTGATAAGTGCTTGTGCGATATGAATGCGAAGCATTATTTCCTTATGTTGAGCATTACTTTCCTCGGGTTTTTACACTAATATGTGTGTTTTTATGTTACTTTCATGCATGTAGGGTTGTGAAACCAATTATGAAGGAAAGAAGCCAATGTGGATCACAATGCACCGATTTTGGACGAAATCTTGCTAAAGTTCAAACACGAAGATATAAGTTAGGTGCGAGATGCTAGAGTGTGTGCCAACCTCCCCGTATTTGAGTTTACACAACCATTTGGAGGGGCACAAGGGCAGCCACACTCAAGCATTCCGACTTATGCACATAAAACAAGATCTCCATCATCTTATCCATCATTGAAGAAGCAAAGCGATCCACGACATAAACGTGTGCCCGTTTATGTTACCTCGATGAAAAGTGGATTCGGGAGTATTTTTGGTATAGTACTGTGGAAATTATCGCAGAAACAGAGAATCCACGGCATAAACGTGTGGAAATTATCCACGGCATAAACGTGTGCCCGTTTATGATATAGCCGAAAATCGCAGAAATAGATAATCCACACGGGCGTGTGGAAATTATCCACGCCCGTGTGGAAATTCCGCACGGGCGCGTATTCCGTACACGCCCGTGGAGTCGCCCGATTCCAGCGCTATTTAAAGCCGATTCAGCCCCGATTTTGGTATTCTTTTCTCCATCTTTTCCCCAACTTGTGAGAGGACTTTGGCTAGGGTTTCGAGGGGTATTGGCCAAGGTTTTGGAGAAGTTCTACGGCTCCGACATCGTGATTCCATTAGGAAGAATGTTGGTAGGGGAGCTTCGATCGAGGCGTATCCTATACCGAACGAAGGAATCTTAGGATGACGAGTAGAGGACTCTCCACAAGACCATCGACACGACCATCGAGGGGGTTTCTTTATGGATTCATTGCTTTACATTCGGTTCCTTTGATTGTATTAAGCTCCATGAAGAGCTAAACCCCTAGTGGGTACTTGGATGATTGTGAACCCTAGGATGTATTCGTTTCATTGAACTTCTTTTATTATGCTTCCAATAAATTGATGTTTATTGTGAGTTCCAACCTTGAATGCTTGATTGTATGAACATTTCCCCTAGAGTGACACTAGGGTTGAGAGTTCTTGTTGGTAACCTTGTGAGTGAGTGACACACCACGAGCGTTAGACAAAAGCTCAGGTTGGAGAGGGTTGAGAGGGTGAGTCGAGAGTGCAGGGGAGCGTCCCCCTTTCCCCTCCCGGCGTGATAGATTCTACCTCCGTTCCTTGAGTTCTTTTGCGGCCATAATAGAGTGAGTGGTCTAAGGGATGAACCTCCGCTGGGGGCCTAGTTGGCGCGTGCAATGGAGTGAAGCGTTGAGAGGATCTTAGTATCTAGGGCTTAATTGTGGCTAGGGACCTTCCACTGGACCAAAGGGTTAGGTCTATATTTAGGAAGAGATTTATCACTTGGAATCCCTAGAGTTCATTGCAACTCTATGCGAGTGCGAGGTGTTGAGATTGTTCGATTTCTCCTCCGGGACATGTATAGAGTTAGGCATAGTTGACCTTAGATTTGGGACTATGTATGTAAGGATTTCCACGACTCACCATTACATTGATTAGGAAGCATAATAGAGAGTTCTTGCACTTAAAGCGATTATCCTAGCTGAAGCATTATCCGAGTACCCCATATTTATCGATTGCCTTACCCTCTTCTTACTTTTGCTCTTTCACTTGTTGATTTTATTGTTGAGAATTGAATCAATTTAACACCTATCACAATTTATCTTCCACATAGCTAAGAATCAAACTAAGTATTTTCACTCCCTACTCCCCAGTGGATTCGACCCGCTCAATCGGGATTATTACTCGACAAGCCCGTGCACTTGCGGGATATAAGCAAGGGGAACTTGTCGACGTGTCATCGATGTAGCGTGTCGAAAGTGAACATGTTCTTGCATCGATATTAAGACATAGATCAAGGGCAAGGGCTTGACATAGAGATTCCCTGTGTTTGAGCCGTGGACGCCTACGTGGTCACTCCAATCGCTGACAAAGGGCTCCATTCTCTAAGGCCCTATCTTTGGGATGCCCCATTTCACACTCTTTTGCTTGACCTTGCTCCGAGCATTCACCCTATCTATCCTTGTCACCCTAGGTTGCCCTCGGTCTCATTTGTCTTCCTTTTTCTATCCCATAATGCGATCGGGTCTCATCTCGAGATGGATACCACTTTCCGAACAAGCTCAATCTCACTTGAGTTCTTGGTCTTCCGAGAAGGAGGGTCTTGGTCTTCAAATCCGTTAACAAGTAGAGACACGTGAAGATAAAGGGATCGAGGCGATTAGGAGGAGCTTGTGCTTCACGTGATGACAAGATAGGATCAAGATACCTTTGCTTCCGGTTGACATGGAAGGAGAGTATGCACCATTGTGCCGGCTAAACCATGATTGAGTCATAAGGGCACACACCTCTAGGATCACTATACCAGTCATCCTTGCTAGCAGGTGTTCTCCAATAGTTAGTTCGTATTCGTCATTTAGTCATTTAGCTTAATGACGAAGCATGATTGTCTGCTAGTAAGAGTGGCAAGCCTCTCAATCTAAAGTGGCAAAGTCCCGCGGGGGAAGAAAGCTGCTAAGGCGGGATGATTAGCAATGGCAGAAGCTACTCTCCTTATTCCTCCATCCGTGGTAGGGGCAGCTCGCTCAATCAATCCTTTTATCCGTAGCTTCTTACTTTATCCATTTATCCGACCAACACAAAAATCCTTCTCGCTTTTGATGGTCGTTCTTACAACCGCCTGATGCCCGGCCTTTAGTCTTGCTTGATGTCCGCATTCAGTCTTCCCAACTAACAATAGCAAGTGCAGCAGGTCTATCTCTCCTTGGCGGGACAGGTTCAAGTCCTGATGTCCGGCGGATTTGACCGATCATTCTATTCGCTGATAGTGGGGGATCAACCAAAAATAGAAAAAAGAATGCAGCCCGGGCAGAGGAGATGTGAAATCGGACCTCCATTCACTTTTTCTTTTTTTCTTACTCTCCTTCTCCTCCCGCCTCTCCCTCGGCCCTGTTAGAGTAGTTGTATGATCGCGCGGCATGCGTCTCAAACGGTATAAGCTTTCCTTCCCAGTCTGTATCTTCCATTCTTCGATCGGACTCCGAACAACTCCAATAGCAATGAACAGGAAGGTCTCCCATTCACTCCCTTTGTTTAATGAACCAACAGCTCGGACCTCCCAGTCTCTTAGAAGACCTGTTTTTTCTGTCCCGGGTGCGTGGTGTATTGGTATAGGGTTCGAGGGGACCGGAGCTACTGCCCATGTTCACAAGCACAATTCTCCTCCCGTCCATTACAGCATTCGATCATAAACTTCGTTAACCCGTACAGCCGGTCATCATCCCGTCGAGAATAAGAATAGACCTACGGAAGCGACCAAGGGTTGGGGAATCTCCGGTCATCAACGATCAGCCATGGAAAGATAGCCTGAGAGTCTAATCTCGAAGAAATATCCTGCCCTAGCATCCGCTAAAGCTCGGACATCGGGAGAAGTAGCTTAGCTGGTCCAGGAATATGCTAGCGAACGGAACCCGACCTGCCTTCGCTCGATGAGCTCATTATTCTCAAACCATCCCTGCCGTACTCTGGTCATCGGCCGGCAGTGGCCGTGGTTGAGTCCTTGCGGACCTTCACCTTGGCTGGGAATTCAAAACTTTTGCCTTTCACTTGGCGGAGACTTTGGTAACCCTTTATGAACCGAATTTGAAGCTAGCTAAAGAAAACGTTGATGAGAAAGATGTAGCTGCTGAGCGAGAAAATCATCACACTGCTGTCTTGAGAAACCGTTCAGACTCGGCGGAATTCCGATTCAGTAAAGGAAATTTCTTTTCAAGCTGTGTTTTGATTCGAAGGGAAGGACTGAACACTCATTTCTGAGCTGGTTGAGAAAGCCTAAGGCTAGTCACAGACGGTTCAGGGAGAAAGGGACGAGAGAATACGACACACACACACCACGGGTCGTCTTCAGCATGAAAAGAATAACCTTTGTTCCGAAGGCCTAAGTTAAGCGAATTCCTTTTTTTTATGGTCAAAGACCTTTCCCCGAAGCGGTTGTTTTTTACTGCTAACTATTATAGTATAGGGAGGATGCCGTCCCCCGCGATTACCAGTAGCTTCGCTTGTTTAATATCGTGCAAGTTAGGTTGTGGTTGTATTGGCTGCAAGCAGAACGTAGGCGCTGTAGGTGTGTGTTGACCATGCACTCTCGCGTCGTGTAATGTCGTATGTATGATAGAGGTGGTGTGGTGATTGATCTCAATGCTTATGGTTATCCCCAAGGAAAAAAACGAATGAATGAAGCGTTGATCGTACTCGGATAGAGATAATGGTCTTCCTCTTCTGTCTCCAAGCCGGCCATACATAATAGAATAGATAGGCGAAGCAGCCAATAGCAGTCTCGCCTATCGATAGATAGCAGGTTGCTTCAAGCTCAAACCATTTGAAACGGAATTGTTGCTTTTTTTTTTCTTGTTATTGAGAGAGTGGTATTCTCCGCCCCTGTCAAATAAAGAGATAACTGGAAGAGAGAAGGAAAAAAAGAGCAAACAAAGGATTGACAAGTCTAATGGGAGAAGAACGTTGACTGCTAGAAAAATCTAACCCAAGCGGTCTAACCCCCTGGGGCACCGAAAGACGCTAGACGCGGCAAGCGAGATAAAGAAAGCAGCTGGACTGCCTTGCCGTGGGATAGTTTTTCTCCAATGAGAGACTGTTTTTGGGCAAGACAAAAGACAGGAACTCGCCCAAGGGATAATAGCAGATTGCTGGCGATGACTTGGTGAAATGCAGGGAATCCTAGAGATAAGGTTCGAGAACCTAAAGCAAGACGACTTCGGTTCCGACCGAATAGAGCCCTTTAAGCGAGAGGGTGATTTGTTGGCGTCTTGCGTAACAAGGGCAAGATGAAAGGCGGAAGCGTTCGCCTACTTTGATAGGCAACGCATTGCAAGCAAATAGAGCAGAGAGCTTCCCGTTTGTTTCTATTAGAGTCGCGAGCTTGTTGTAGTCGGTCCTAAAGGGAGAACCCTGCTGCTTACTTGCTATATCCCCGCGTCCTTGCACGGCTCGTTTTCTTCGAGCCCTGCTTCCCCCTTCCCCTTCTCCCCAGGGACCGACCCGACCGTATGGAGTATAGCCAAGTGGTAAGGCATCGGTTTTTGGTACCGGCATGCAAAGGTTCGAATCCTTTTACTCCAGATTATGAACACCCGATCGGATCTGTCAAGAACGAGCTGACAACTACAGGGGAAGCGGGAGTAAGGAATTAACCCTAAAAACAAAGGAAAAAAAAAGAACATGAGAAAAAACAAAAAGATCACTTCTATACGTCCGTATATATATATTTTCCTTTGTTTTTTTTTAATCACGCAGAAAGGAAAGGATAAATGTAACTCATGAGCGAATTCATAAACTTTTTGACTGCAGGACTTTCATTGTGGCAAAAAATGACGTACCCCCAACACCGCTTCCTGGACGAATCGAATCGGGGAGCTTCTACAGGAGTTTGAAGACATCACGCCGAAGGAGTTGCCGGACGGATTACCTAATATTATATTAGGGACATCCAACATTAAATTAACCTAATCCCCGGTTCCACGCTACCTAACCGGGCAGCATATAGGATGAGCCCAGCGGAGCATGAAGAGCTGAGGCGACAAGTGATGGAGTTGGTTCAAAAGGAGCTTATTCACGAGAGCATGAGCCCTTGTGCAGTACCTGCATTACTTAAGCCTAAGAAGGATGGCACCTGGAAGATGTGCATTGATAGTCGAGCCATCAACAAAATCACAATGAAATACAGATTTCCGATCCCGCGGTTGGACGACATGCAGGACATGTTGGCTGGTTCTAGCCTAGCGTATTTTCTCAGATTGATCTGAGAAGCGGTTACCACCAGATCCGGATCTGGCCTGGAGACAGACGAGTGGAAGACTGCTTTTAAGATGCGAGACGGCTTCTATGAATGGCTCGTGCTGCCTTTTTGGCGCCCCCAAACCTTCATGAGGATGATGAATCAGGTACTTCGTCCCCTTATCGGAAAGTTAGTTCTTCTTTCTTTTTATGATACCCTGATTTACAGTCGTACTTACTGATGAGGAGCACCTAGAGCACATCTTCGTTATGTGCTGGAGATTTTTAGAAAAGAGAAATTGTATTTCTTGTAAAAAAAAAGAAAAATCCGTATGTTTTCATGCCTAGTCTTTATAGGTTTGTTTTTTCATATCTACAGAAGGTGGTGTGAAGGCTGATGAAGAAAAGATAAAAGCTATAGTCGAGGGGCCGACCCCCAAGAGTGTTGCAGACGTACGGAGTTTCCATGGACTCGCCACCTTCTTTCTATCGGCGGTTCATCAGGTCAGTAGCCTGATAGCTCTAGTTACCAACTGCTTGAAGCAGCAGCGATTCGAATGGACACAAACAAGAAGCTAACGAGAGCTTCGAACTGATCAAGCATAAGTTGACCGAGGCTCAGAAAAAGATTATACGAACGATCATACCAACAAGTTTTCTTGCTCATCTATTAGAAGAAGAAGGGGGCATTGCAAAAAGAATGATCATTCAGCAGCTCTCGTCTATCTCAAATGTAGGAAGCAGCTATTGGCTTCCAAGAGTAGAAAGGACAAGGGAGTTCTCGAAAAGAAAGCAGAGCCGAGAGAAGAAAGTGAATGAAATGGAATCTTCGTTTTTCCAGCGGCGAGACGATCAAAGATAGATACGTTGGTCGGGAAAGCCCCTACTCCTATAAATATAAAGTTGTTGATGATAGGGCCTAATTCAATGGAAAGACCGGAAGGAAGGGGAGATAAGATGGATGGCCTACCAACTCAGCTAACCCCTACTTAGTTCCCCAAAACTAGTAAGTCCGGTGTGAGGCCATCAGACTCCCCCGGTTACTTTACCAACTTGATGTAACCAACTTCCTGAAAGTGGAGAGAGGCTCGAGGAAGGTTTCTTTCTAGTCTGGATATTGAGACGAGTCAGGTTCAGTGAAAGCCCTGGAGAAAGCTATTCTACCCTTTTCTTATAGCATAGCTGCTACTTCACTTTACTGCTGCTACTTTAGCCTCTACTAAATTGCACTGTATGGAGTCAAGTAGCTTTCCCGTACACTGCTCAACTGGTCGGGTATTAGGGTCATTTGCTCACTTGAAAATTGCCCTATTTAGTAAGTTGGGAAGAGGTATTCTCCTGTCTTTTTCCTGAAATCGTCTTTCCCTCACCTAGCTGCCCTATCTTGTAAGTTCGAAGCAAGAGAAGTCCGAAAGGAAGGGAGATAATAGGTAGTTAACAGAGGAAGAGAGTCGTAAAGACAAGGAAAGAGGAAGAAAGCCTAAAGCCCTGAACTGGAATTGAAAAAAGAGCTGTTCCGCTTCATTAGTCTCTTAAAGTCAAGGTCAAAGATCACAGTAGTCTAAAAGCTGAAAACTGAAAGCCCAGAAGGAACTGAACGACTTATCCTTCTATGTTGGGCCCTGGCAGTAGTTCCGCGGACGTGTACTCGCTAACACAGTTTTAGCCTCTTTCCCCACGGCCGGCTGTCCCTAATATAACAATAGAGTCTGTCGGGGGATAACAAGACCAAGAAGGTCGGTTCAAGGCGGGTTTCACTGAGACCAAAGGATCCTCTACCAGTGCCGGTCGCTGCCGCTCCCTCACCGAAACCACTTTATGCTCGGGCTGTCCTAGCCAGTGAGGGACTAGCCCTGCGCGTCTTGGCGTGGTTGAACGAATGACTGACTCATTAGTGCTTTTGGTTAGACCTGTCTAAAGTTCCCTTCGGGGAATCACTTAGTGATTAGTACTCTTTCTAGTGGGTCAAAACTCAATCGTTTCTAAAAAGACAAAGGTCGACAATGTCCCCTTGCGTATATCCCGCAAGTGCACGGGTTTGTCAAGTAATAATCCCGGGTGAGCGGGGTCGAATCCACGGGAGTAGGGAGTAAAGACACTTAATTCGATTCTTAGCTATGTGGAGTATCAACAATGATAAGTGTGATAATGATTCAATTCTCAACAATTAAAAGCAACAAGTAAGAGAGCAAAAGTATGGAGGATGTAAGGCAATCGTTAAAGATGAGGTACTCGGATGATGCTTCACCTAGGATAATGGCTTCAAGTGCAAGAACTCTCTATTAGGATTCCTAATCAATGCAATGGTGAGTCGTGGAAATCCTTACATACATAGTCCCAAATCTAAGGTTAACTACGCCTAACTCTATTCATGTCCCGGAGGAGAGATTAAATAACCTCTCAACCTCGCGACTCGAATAAAGTTGCAATGAGCTCTAGGGATTCCAAGTGATAAATCGCTTCCCTAATTATAGACCTAACCCTTTGGTCCGGTGGAAGGTCCCTAGCCAAAAATTAAGCCCCTAGATACTAAGATTCCCTCAACGCTTCACTCCATTGCACGCGCAACTAGGCCCCAACGGAGTTTCATCCCTTAGACCATTCACTCTATTATGGCCGCAAAGAACTCAAGGAACGGAGGTAGAATCTATCACGTCGGAGGGGAAAGGGGACGCTCCTGTACCTCTCGACTCACCCTCTCCAACCTAGCTTTGTCTAACACTCGTGGTGTGTCACTCATTCACAAGGTTACCAACAAGAAATCTCAACCCTAGTGTCACTCTAGGGGAAATGCTCATACAATCAAGCATTCAAGGTTTGAACTCACAATAAACATCAATTTATTGAAAGCATAATAAAGAAGTTCAAAGAAATGAATACATCATAGGGTTCACAATCACCCAAGTAGCCACTAGGGTTTTAGCTCTCCATGGAGATAAGTACAATCAAAGAAATTGAATGTAAAAGCAATGAATCTATAAAGAAACCCTCTCGATGGTCGTGTCGATGGTCTTCGGAGAGTCCTCTACTCATCGTCCAAGGATTCCCTCGTCCAGGTATAGGATACGCCTCGACGGAAGCTCCCTACCAACCTTCTTCCTCGGGAATGACGATGTCGGAGCCGTAGAACCTCTACAAAAACCTTGGCCAATACCCCTCAAAACCCTAGCGAAGCCCTCTCTCAAGTTTAGGAAAAAGATGGAGAAAAGAATACCAAAAATCGGGGTTGAATCGTCTTTAAATAGAGCTGGAATCGGGCAACTCCACGGGCGTGGGCGCTACGCAGCGCCCGTCGGGAATTTCCTGCAGGCGTGTATAATTTCCACTGCGCCCGGTGTGGATTCTCTGTTCTCCCGATTTCTCTCGGCGTGAGCAGTCGTTTGTTATAGTACTTGCCTACTGACTTCGACCTGAATAACTTCCCAATTCCATACTTTCATCGGGGGTACGCATAAGCGGGACTGCGTTCACGTTATGAATCACTTACTTCTTCAATGATATATATGTTGATGGAGCTCCTGTTCTTATATGCATAAGACGGAATGCTAGAGTGTGACTGCCTTTGTGCCTCTCCAAATGGATGTGCTCACTCAAATGCGATGAGGTTGGCACACACTCTAGCATCTCACACCTATCCTATGTCTTCGCGTTTGAACCTTAGCAAGATCTCCTCCAAAATAGGGTGCATTATGATCCACATTGGCCTATTTCCTTCATACTCGACCTCACAACCATACACGCATAAAAAGTAACATAAAAACACACATATTAATGTAAAAACACGGGAAAAGTAATGCTCAACATAAGGGAAAGAATGCTTCGCATTCATATCACACAAGCACTTATCAAATGCCAATCCTCAAGTTCAAGGCGAGGGATTAGACGACCGAAAAAGGTATTTGCATACCGAAACAGTTTTTCCGACTGAATAGAGTGGGAACGCTACCCCTCAGGCGATGAAAGCGTGTAAAAGCTCTCCCTTCTTTCTTTTAACATGAGACTCGTTCCGATACCTGTAAGATCTGCAAACCTTTTTTTAAAGGCCCCTAAGCTCTCAAAGACCTGTTCTAGATCGATAAGTACTTAACAATCTTAACTCGGATCTCTACTTTTTCCTGCACTGTTAACCCCTTTCTTTTTCTTTATAGTACCAGTCCTTTAACAAACCGGAAGATGAGGAATATCCAATCCGACCAAAAGAGCTCTTAATAAGCTCCTATACTCTTCATGCGCCACTTTTTCCCATATGAGCCTACCATCGGAAATCTTCTAGTTGCATGATGAGAGATGAAAATTCCCAGTAGCTTTGGTCTATGAGGATGCCTTATCTCTATGGCTTTTAAATTCATCCTTGGGAAGGAAAGTCAATGAACCCACAAGAGTAGGCTTAGGCGTTTTTAGTTGGGCTAACGAAAGGAGTAGGGCTAACCGAGGGATTCATTTTTTTCCTTGAGGGCTTGTGGTAGTCTATTCTCCCCTTTTTGGGTTTTTAGGGGTGTGGAAAGAAGAGTTTTTTTCCCTTCTCTATGCTTGCGTCAACCCCGAATGGTCTCCTAGAAGCTGGACAAAGAGTTAGAGAATTAGGAAGGTACAACGAGGTCTCAGATCGGGAAGAAGAAAGGAACGGGGGAGCCGAGATAGGGAACCGTAGCTCGCATGATGGTAGGGAGAGCCTTGGACAAACATACAGCTGGGCTTAATAGGAGCAAGAGCAAGCAACATTTTTCTTTTTCATTCAAGTAGTTATTACGGTCATGATAGCACTTCTAGCTAGTCTTTCTTTTTATTCTCCTATAAGGCAGGGAAGAGGAAAAACACGAAAGAGTGTGACTTTTTCCCATGCAGCTAGAAAAAGGATAGCTCATTCCGAGCAAAAAAATCAATCAAGAAAGGGTCAAAAAGTTTTTTTCAATAAAAGGACCAACCAGGGGAAGGCGGGATCCCCTAAAAAGGAAAAAGTAAAAAAACACATGAGGTAGGATTTCCTTCGCCTTGAACTCGTTATCAAAAGATTCCCTTTATTTAATTGATTTACAATTACGGTGGAATGATTAGATCATCAATCCCCGAAAAATCTATTCAAATTCAAATATCCAATATTCTAATTCATCTAAAGCAAAATAGAAGGAAAGAAAGATGGTAAATAGGTAGACCTCCCAAGATACCTTATGAAATCGGTCGTCCCCATAAGAGAACTTGAAATGGGTCGGAAGAAAAATCAAGAGATAAAGATATTTGCTTACTGATAAGTGCTTGTGCGATATGAATGCGAAGCGTTCATTCCTTATGTTGAGCATTACTTTTCTTGGGTTTTTGACACTAATATGTGTGTTTTTATGTTACTTTTTATGCGGTAGGGTTGTGAGGCCGAGTATGAAGGAAATAGAGCAAATATGGATCATAATGCACCAATTCGGAGAAAAATCTTGCTAAGGTTCAAACGCGAAGACATAGGTCGGTGTGAGATGCTAGAGTGTGTGCCAACCTCCTCGTATTCGAGTGGGCACATCCATTTGGAGGGGCACAAAGGTAGTCACATTCGAGCATTCCGACTTATGCACATAGAACAAGAGCTCCACCAATGTGTACACCATTGAAGAAGCAAGTGATCCACGACGTGAACGTGTGCCCGTTGCGTTATCCCGATGAAAGTATGGAATTGGGAAGCTATCCAGGTTGAATACTATAGCAGAGTAGTGCAGCAATATTGTAGCATATACTATAGCAACACTGCTCACAGCCGGCTGAGAAAATAAGAGAAACAGAGAATCCATACGGGCGTGTGGAAATTATCCACGGCTGTGTGGAAATTCCGCACGGGCGCGTGGAGCACCCACGCCCGTGTAGTCGCCCGATTCCATCCCTTTTTAAAGCCGATTTAGCCCCGATTTTGGTATTCTTTTCTCCATCTTTTTCCCAACTTGAGAGAAGGCTTCGGCTAGGGTTTCGAGGGGTATTGGCCAAGGTTTTGGAGAGGTTCTATGGCTCCGACATCATCATTCCTTAGGAAGAAGGTTGGTAGGGGAGCTTCCGTCGAGGCGTATCCTATACCGGATGAGGGAATCCTTGGACGACAGTAGAGGACTTTCCACAAGACCACTCGACATGATTATCGAGGGGGTTTCTTTTATGGATTCATTGCTTTTACATTCTATTCCTTTGATTGTACTTAGCTCCATGCAGAGCTAAACCCCTAGTGAGTACTCGGGTATTGTGAACCCTAGGATGTATTTGTTTCTTTGAACCTATTTATTATGCTTTCAATAAATTGATATTTATTATGAGTTCCAATGTTGGATGCTTGATTGTATGAACATTTCCCCTAGAGTGACACTAGGGTTGAGAGTTCTTGTTGGTAACCTTGTGCGTGAGTGACACACCACGAGCGTTACACAAAAGCTAGGTTGGAGAGGGTTGAGAGGGTGAGTCGAGAGGTATAGGGGCGTCCCCTTTCCTCCGGGCATGATAGATTCTACCTCCGTTCCTCGAGTTCTTTTGCGGCCATAATAGAGTGAATGGTTTAAGGGATGAACTTCCGCTGGGGCTTAGTTACCCATGCAACGGAGTGAAGGGTTGAGGTGATCTTAGTATCTAGGGGCTTAATTATGGTTAGGGACCTTCCACCGGACCAAAGGGTTAGGGTCTATAATTAGGGAAGAGATTTATCACCGGAATCCCTAGAGCTCATTGCAACTCTATCTTGAAAGTCGAGGTCCGGGACATGTATAGAGTTAGGCATAGTTGACCTTAGATTTGGAACTATGTAATTAAGGATTTCCACGACTCATCATTGCATTGATTACGAAGCATAATAGAGGGTTCTTCCACTTGAAACAATTATCCTAGGCGGAGCATTATCCGGGTACTCCATCTTTATCGATTGCCTTACCCCCCTTCTTTACTTTTGCTCTCTTACTTGTTGCTTTTACTGTTGAGAATTGAATCATTATGACACTCATCATCATTGATCTTTTACATAGCTAAGAATCAAATTAAGTATTTTTATTCCCAACTCCCTGTGGATTCGATACCCGCTCACCCGGGATTATTCCTTCGACAAACCCGTGCACTTGCGGGATATACGCAAGGGGACCTTGTCACTTACACCCTCTAACCCCTACCTCTTAAAAAAAGGCTTAAGACTATAAAGTCTTAGATTGGGGCAGGCGGGGAATATGACATGGGTATTGGGGAAGTCCCGGATTCTACATTCTACTTCAGCTCGAGTGTACCAGATTCTTTCTTTCATCCCGTGTGGCCCACCATGTAAGCTTTTTCGCAATGAATTCAGTGCACTAGCAAGAGAACTCCCATTAGCCGGTAGAGAGCAAAGCACTGACTGGAAAGGCTATTATAGATCCCCAGAGGCTGGCAATATAGATCGCTTGGCCCTATCGCTTGATCTAGCTGGTTTTCCTCTTTACAAAAGCACTTAAGAATGGATATCCTTTCTCGCCTGGTACCCTCCGAAGTATGGGACCCAGGAACTCGGCTGTATACAGGTTTTTGGAAAGGGGAAGCACTTACTTTTCGGGGCACTACTTGGTATTATTTAGAGGAGCAAGCAATGGCACTGGCTCGAGAGGAAGAGATGAGCTTTTTTATGCAATTAGCTCGGTTGGATAGCCATGGAAAGGAAGGGCAATGGCAATAAAGGGCGCGGATACTACAATAAGAGCTACTGTTACGAAAGCTGGTACGAATACGAATGCTGGTACGGAAAGAGGTGGTAATGCAACTACTGTTACTTACATGAATGCTGGTACAAGAGTGACTTTGCTGGCTATCCTTTGCCTACTTCATTACCTGCCCCACCATCGAACATTGAAGTAAGCTCAGCTGAATATCGAAGCCTTAGGACTAGGACAGGTACTTGCCATCTATCTAATAGCATCCGAGAATGCGCTCTTAGCCATTTTTTCAGAAGCAGAGAATGCCCTGAGAGAAGGAAGAATTGGACAAATAGCTGCTTTTCCGGTCTCAGATGCGGCATTACCCATTACCGGTGTTAGCACTTTCCTGACATTCATAGGTTGCAACAATGCTTTCTTAGGGTTAGGAGGAATAGGCTGCACATGAAGGGGAATAAGCGCTCTTGGAGGCCATGAAACGAGGGTAATACTAAATAGAAGATATAGTTCATGTACGAGCAGGAGAGAGTAAAAAGGCAGAAGAGGAATCGGTTGTGCTTGGGTACCTATGAAACTTCTTCCTCAAATGTCATTGCGTGGATTAGCGCAGTAGCAGGAGTGTCAGCTATCACCCTATTTTTTTCTCTTGCTTACTCAAAGTCTTTTGACTCTTTGGAAGAATGGGTTATTTGCAAGAATTGGTAGAAGATATCCACGCACAGAAAAGGAGCTGTTTTCGCTAGAATGCCTTGTTCTCGAATCCAGATGAGACAGTTGGTATTGAGCTTGAACGGGGTTCATTTGCAAAAGTTGGAGAATCCAACCTGTTGCTGCTGTGGGAATAGTGCCTCACGTCGACTTTTTGCCGTTGAATCCCTGATCCCGAGGAAAGAAGAAAAATGGCACGAGTGAACTAGGTAAGGGTCAAGCATTTCTATTTTTTCCTAAAAGGAAGAAGGACAAAGAATGGGAGGTGCGTAGCCTTTTAACAAACAGAAGGGAGCCACGGAGCGGTAATCAAACTTTTCCGTCTCAACAGTTGATTGCGCATAGCCCAAGGAATAGGAAAAAGCGGGGATGGCCATAATGGAAGAGCGCTTACAGTTAGATGTGAAAGCTTGGCTTACAAGCAAGGAAAGGGCAAGGATAGAGGTGAGTGAAACTTCGACGATATCCCCCAAGAGGATTGATGCCCAGAAGAGGATTCTGTATTCTGTATAGTAGATATGCGAAAAAAAGGGACCTTGACCTAAGACATTTGAAGTACACAGGGATGCGTCAGAGCCGAGGTCAGGCAATAGGTTGCTGGATCTTTTCCCTTATTAGTTGATAGGGATAGGGATGAATCCCCTAGCTAGCAAGAGCGGAGCCGATAAGGAAGCATGGAAGTCCTAATCCTAAAAAAAGGCCTCGAGTTGCCCTCGGTGTCAAAGAAGAAAAAGGGTCTTCTACCTCGACAAGGCAGGTGCAAAAAGGAAAGGTAGCGCATTAATTAATTTCCTGAAGCAAGGGAAGGAACTTCTTGCACAATTGAAAGAAAAAGGGCGCGAAAAAGGCCTCTTTCAAATAGGGGAAGGGGAATGCCACCCGCTTCGTCGATATATGATTAGGCGTGGAGAAAGCGTCTTCATAGTTTAAGTTTAGTGTGTAGTCCAAGCATGAAAGGGGCTAGCTTATGGTTTATGGTGAAATGAAAGCTAGTTCATGGACTGAGTACCACGGAGTGGTAGGGGGGATGTGTGAATTTGCTTCTTTTCATCCCTCCCCTTCTGTCATGGATCATCTCAGGTGCAAGATGTGCTTCTATCGCTTTAGTGATTTCTGTGCTTTTATAGCGATAGCGGTCTAATCTAATAGGCTGCAGGCTGACTTCCTTTCCTCTAAAGTACATCATCTCTTTCCCGGTACACATATGCCTTCTCTAAATCTAAATCAGTAGTAGTGCTTCGCTCAGATGTCCGCTCGTCTGGCAAGTTGGCAGCAAGCACTTCCTCCCCTCGTGGTCGTTGTTCAGATGCTCGTCAGACAGATCCAGATCGTATAGGGAGAAAGAAGCAAGGTTTTTATTCGTGGTACTACTTCTGAGACAGCTCATGTTCCACTACCAATTATTGTATCTTCGTATCGATCGGTTAATAAATGGCAATTACCCCTACTTCTCTCGAAAGAGTAGATCACATCCACTTTCCTATGAAAGAAGCCGCCCTACTCACCAACCTTTCCACAAACATTTCCAGAAAGAATGCTTTGGATGGCAGCTTCGCTCCAGAAAGTACCACTAGACAGCAATCTACGCACTTGGTATTCCAGTGTCATCGGTCTTCACTCCTCTCCCTGCGGTCGAGCTCAATTACATCGATCCTGCTTTGATGCTGGCCAACTGGGAGTAGGTTCCGGCTTCTCTTTCTGTGATGCTATTTCGACCTCGTAAAGATATTAGGACTTTCACACTGACACTGAGACAGAAAGCATTCGATCAGTTTCCCAGCGTGACACGCTATGATCACCGTCAAAGACAGGATTCGAGGCCTTTGTCCCCATTGCTTGTTAGTTAAAGTTAAGTAGGGAGAGAGAACGCCCCATCTCTTGCTTGATTACGAAGATCACTTTCACAGCAAGCACGAATGCGCGAGAAGCTCCACTATTATGTAAATTGAAACGATCTCCCCGGGAAAGCATGATGCCTGACTTGCCCCTGCTTTCCAAAATGGTAGACCAAAAGCACTGAAATGAATATGAGAAATGTGGCCTACCTTACCTAAAGAAGGAATCTTTCGTTACTAGAACCCCTTACTAGTGACTGTAAGCGAAATGCATTTAGTGAACGCCTGGGGATACTGATAAAAAGATTTTTGATGTATAGCTCTGTTATCTCTATCTAAATGAGTCAGTCTTCCAGTGGTCTCTCTCCCACCCAAAACCATCCCTTCCAGCGTTAGCGCACAAGAAGGAGCTTTTTGGCAGTGAGTCGAAAGTGTTAGTGAGAAGCCAAGCCCTCTTAGGGACTTTTTCCACTCTTCTCTGAGTGCCTTCAACAGTGCTTAGGTAGCGCTCACAGCAAGATAGGCAGCTCAGCTTACTATTATTCCTACCCTAATGTGTCAAGAATAGAATAGGTAACACAGGTCAGCAAGCAAGCATAGCTAGATCTAAGGTATCTGGATCAGAAGGTATATCCTACCCCCAACCCACCACCCTTCTTTCTCGGAAGAAAATGGTACCATCGATCATCCCATTCCGTTCTTTGGTTCTTCCCTCCGCGTGTGCCAGCAAATCATATAAGAAAGAAGCTCGTGTGGTGCATTCCCCAGAGGGGGCCCGGGGCAGGTTCACTCATCATCGATTGACCAGTTCGTCTACTATGCTATTTCTGCTTGATCACAGCTCGCCCTTCTTTCGTGCAGTGCACTTTGTTGATGATTGCAGGCATACTCGCTGAACATTCCCTTCGTGGACCACAAACAAGATCTATGAGCAAATAGATGAATTCAAGCGATAGAAATGAGGCATTCAAGCTCTTCTCTGCGAACCGATCATAAGGTGGATTTACTATGATGAATTGGGATCCGCGTTAACCAACTCGCCTGCAATCTCGCTTTCAGTCTTCTCGTTGTCATTACACATTTCGACTAGCCGTGTGTATGCAGTGGAGGAAGCAAACCGATATCGGATGTGTGCGCAAGAGCCTTGTTTACACTTTATTGCATGCTCATTGAGACAATGCCTCTTCTTTGGTTATGCGACTAGGAAAAGTGATCCACAAAGAGATTAATGTGATGTTGTTGTTTCGCTTGGCCCAACTGCTGACACCCCGCCTGCCAGATGCTCTTGCTGTGAACCTTTCCCTTATATCTGTACCGAATTCGATTTCTATTAAGCTATTCTTTCTGGCTTGATCACAGACATTGGGACAAAGACAATTGGAATTACACCCTACAAGGAGCTGGTCCAAGCCTTCCTTTCGTGCTCGCTCTCGTTTGCTACTGACCCCAAGCAAGGTACTATACGGTGGAGAGAATATCCCGGCGAACCATAAAGACAGGGAAGGGCTATTCTAGCTGAAGCTTTAGATTCCTCTGCGGATAATTTTTCTTCTGCCTATGAAATAGCATCCGTTTTGGAGTAATGGTAACGGAACTGTTCACAGGCCAGGCCTGTCGCCGATGCTTTCAATCTTCGTGTTCTCTTGTCCCCACAACAAGGAGATGAAAAATCACTGGAATGAGGACCCAGCTCTACACTCCGCAGGCGCTAGCCAGGGAAATTTCCACTCTACGGGGAGTCTTTGAGGGGAGAAAGCCCTTCCGAATGAGAGAAGGATCCTGGCCTGGAAAGCTATCGCCCTTTCTCTTTTTTTAGAATGAGAAGTCGCACTTGGGTAGGCCAGAAGGGAGTATGCCACCAGTCGCCAAGGAAGAAAAGATCCGCTTATAACAAATACTGAACCCGAGACCAATGAAAGGAGAGCTTGCCACAATGCTATAAGGAACAAAAGCAAACAAGCAAAGCAAGAGAGCCTTTTCCCGTTCTGAGAAGGTTTTCATACTCATTTATTTACAACATTAATTCAGAAGAGAGGTTGAGTCTTCAGTTCAGTGCATAACACTAATTTCTAAAAAGGGTTAGGTCAGGCTTTCTTTCCTTCCAGCTGTAACTCAATGTTGAGATTGAGATTCCTCCTTTTAAAAAAGTCCTCCACGAAGAAAATTCAAATTTAATTTAAAGGAAAATATTTGAATGCTTCTCAGTTAATTCAGATTTCTTTTTTATATTTGCGCCAACACCTTACCATCTTTCTTTCAACAGATGAGAACACGTCCGCCAGCGGCAAGAGTTTGACTACAAACAAAAAGCAGGCGTGTTCTTACTATATGACTCTACCTTCACTCTTCCCTTAGCAGATGACACAGCGTGTGAGGATGCTTTTGAGCCAAAGGACTCCTTTTCTCTGGAGAAGGAAAAGGACACAGTGATGCAATTCCTAACCCATATCCAATACGCTCAACGGCCTTTTATTCGCTATCAGCACTATGCACTCTCTCTCACTTTCTCTCCCGCTCGGCGAGCGTCATACACCACGTCGATGCTTTCTTCCTAAAGATTGTTGGGACCAAGCTGTGCTCTTAGTGTGTGCTTGGGAAAAGGGAAGACCAACTTAGGCTTAGGGGAGACACTCGAGGGATATATCATCCCGCGGAATAAAAAGGGAAAAAAAGAGAAGTCCCTCTTTATTTGATTTGACCGAGCTGAAAAAGCTTTTAGTTTTTTTCAGCTGGCTAAGATCCGCTCTTACACTTTCGAATTAGAAGCGCACAATCAATTTAGATTCGCTTTCCAGCGGCTATATAAAGGCATAACCAATATAGCACCGAAGCGAACAAGAAAGCAAGGCAAAGCTCTACCGCGAGGAGCAGAGCAGCGAACAAAAGCAATAACGCAAAAAGAACTCAGAAAGAAATAGCGCACTTAAGCGAGCAAGAGAAGAATTGGAAATAGGAATCTTTCAGGGAGCTTCCACCTATTACCCAGAACTCCGGGACACGTATGTAGATATCGCCAAAAGTTTTATTGAGGATCTCGAACTATCCACTGACACGGACACAGACACCCTTTGTCGAACATGTGTCCAACTTCGGGAGAAACCGAAATCTATACGCTGGGTTAATAAGAGAGCGTCTCCCGCAATGACTTGTTATTGTGAGTTTTTCTGTTAACTGCAAAAATAACCTAACATAACTTGTCCATTTATAAAGATGTAAACACAAGAACAGGTGGAATAGCTTGGTAAGTCTTAATAATGGATCATCGACTAGTTTTTGTTTTGGTACCGTTGACTCTTTTTTTAGATATACCCTCACCCTCTATAGCAGCCAATGACTATGTCCACTGAGACAAGGAATTTTAGCATGACTAAGCCACCTTTTGCTAGCCTCGGCTAGAAGACTCTAGATGAATTCCGGCCGGGAGCAGGTTAGAAGCAGACAGGCAAGAGCAGGTCGGACTGTGATCAAGAGACCACGTATAGCCTGTTGCCTGCTTTCCAGGAGTGACTGAGCCCGGAAGACATTGCTAGAGCCCTAGAGTGATTCAAGATCAGACAGAAACGAACCTCCCCAGCATCTGACGTGATTAGGTGGGGGACAGGATTCGAACCTGCAGTCTTCAGGTCATGAGCCTGATGAGTCGACCAATTCCTCTACCCCCGCTTCTTCCCCTGATCTTTCTTTCCCTCTTCCCACTGGGGGTTCCCCGGCTTTGCTTGGCCGGGATAGAACCAGCGCTTAGGTTGCGGCTAGGCGCGGAGGTTGGAGCTCCCTCTCTCCGCCCCATTCCCTGCATGAGCAAAGCCGCCCTCTTCGAGGCCGCCTGGAAAAAAATGCAAGGAAGAGTTCAGCATTCTCATAGGGCTCCAGGTCGAATTAGGAAAAAAAGAAAAAAAGGGGTTTAGTTGGAGTTCTATTGAATTAATCCTCTTTATCCAATCAGACTCAAAATTCTTAAAGTCAAGTTTAGACTCCTCCTTTACTCTTTTGGTTGGAGCTCTCCGATCTTCTTGCCCTTCCAAGCTTCAAGCCGAAACCTAGATCTGAGAGATTGGATTCAGGAAGGAACTCTATCTAGAAGACCGCTTGGAAGCACTACTCGCATGGATTGATTCATACTAGAGAAAGCCACTGACGAGAACTTCGAGATCATAGACCAACACAAAGACCAATAAAGAAAAAACACTACTCTCCCAATAGTCGAAGATAAGCTTCCATTCTCTCCTTCTGCTGCCACATCCAGTAAAGGCTTTATTCTCGATGAGCACAGCACGTTGATCTTCATCTCCTACATTATCATCAGAGAAATCCTCATCTTGCCCTGTAATAATATATAAAGAAAATATACTGAATTTTTCTTGCTGATCCGCTTCCCTCAATAAGAGGGAATGGACCGACCGACCCAATCGTCTGCTGTCTGATTCGTCTTGATGTCTCCTACAAGAAAAATGTAAACAGGAGTAGACTCAGTCGAGACCGGGGAGGGTTAAAATACGGGGTCTACGTCAGACATCAGAAAGACTTCCCCCAAAGGAGAAAGAGAGGGATCCTCATTTTTTACTCCCAGGCAAGCCAAGCTCGGTCATGATTTTTGCCAGCCAATTTAGTTACGTCAGTAGGGAAAGCTTGTGGAAAGAAAGAAGAAGCTCGAGAATAAAAATGAAAGGAATGAGAGCAAAGAGGGGCAGTTTCCATAAGATTTTTTGCGTAAAGAGCGTCTAGCCCAACTAGAGCTGCTAGACGAGAGGAGATTGAAAGCGGCGCATCACGCCCAAGCATATCAACGCCGGATTTCGGGATTCTACGAGAAGAAGGTGTTAGAACGCCGAGTCCAGGAAGGAGACCTAAACTAAAGAACTTCTTCCCCGGTCCACTCGGGAAGTTCGACGGAGGGGCCCTAAAGTCATAGCGCGAGGAGTGCCTTTGCGATACTTGATGAAATAGGAGCGAGACGTTCTTTGACGGAAAGACACAAAGAAAGTTGAGTACCCCCTCTCGACTTCTAGCTCTAGTAGCTAGCTAGCTTTCTGTACGCTTTGTATGGCGGTGGCTTCGGGCGTTGTGGCTGTAGTAGTATAGCTGTCTTTGCTTTCTGGCTTGGCTCTTTCCTTTTGTGCCTGCTTTCTTTCCTATTGCTTGTGTTGTTCCAGTTGAAGGGGCCGGTTGCTTGCTACTCCAACTCCAGTAAGATTAGATAAATAGAAAGAGTAAGTAGAGGAGAATGATAGAGGGACAGAGGTAACAGGACGGACGGTTGGTTAAACTGGGCGATAGCTCAGAGCGGCTCATCCCGCTCAACCACTTCCCGATCAAGAGCGATAGCGATAGCGATAGAGTGTTTGCTCTAATTCTATTCTCAGGACCCTCCGTTCCATATGACGGATGACGAGCGATATTCATCTATTCAAAGCCTAATTGGGTACTGCTTGGGCAAACGCCCATACTATGTTCATGAAAAAGCCTCTGTCTGTGGAGAAAAGTTGTAAACCAGTAGGCTCTTTGTGAATTTTTTTCTCTTGACGACCATCCAATTTTGAGACGCGCGCGATTGTCACTTTAACGATCGCCCTCTTCTTCTTCGTCAATGGTCCCCGGGTTTCCCACTTGTTAAGGACCTTTTAAGCTCGGTCCCGGTTTGGATTATACTACCCAACCTGAGGCTCAACTAGTGGACTCCGACGATCATCTGAATTATAACGAGTTCCGTCGGCAAACCGTTGTATATGGACGAGCTCACGGTGTCGAGGTCGAGATTGACGTATGCAAGAGTTTGCGTTGAGATTGGTGTGGATGCGCCTTGCCCGGAGGTTGTTGACGTTTATGTCAATGGGAATTCTTACCAACAGGCCATCCAATACGAGTGGAGGCCTGACTCTTGTCCAGGGTGTAACTCGTTTGGTCATGACAAAGATCAATGCCCGAAACTTGTTGCTCCGACCTTCCTACCACCTGAGCCCTCCTAAAAATACATGGGTGAAGAAAGTGAGGAAGAAAGAGGCTGGTAATAGAAAGCAGAAAGAGAAGCCACCGGCTGAAGACCACTTTTTTATACTCGATAAAATGTTGCTCAGTCTGCCCGCCCCTGCCTTTGTTCATTCAACCTCTGTGGTACCCAGTCCCCGGCCCCGGAAGATGATACAAGCACAGGGGCTGATGCTTTGCTGCAGCCATAGAAAAGAAGATATAAAGTCCCTTGAACTGAAAGATCATCGATTGGATACTAGGTCTTTCTTTTCGGTCGGGTTGACTCAATAACGAAATGGCAATTCCAACTACCCGATTGATTAAGCACCCACAACGGGAAGAAGTTACTCGCCTCATCTCCATATTTTTTTAGGTTCTGTCATCCTTATTCCTCCCACTGGTGCGATGATAGAGAAGTAAGAGCAATACGATATTCTTACCATTCCATTCCAGCTGGCTTCAAAGTTCGGGTAGGCAATGGGAATGCAAGATTCGAAGATGAATCAGTGAATGGGACAAGAAAGGAATCTTCCCCTACCTCACGTAGAATCAATCGATGAGAAAGAGCTCTTCGTCGATACCAGCCGGCGTAGATGGCAATGGATGGGAATTCCAGCTACTCGTCGTTCTTCTCGACCCAGTTTTGATGGGAAGGGGGAGTTAGGGAAGTTTGAGCTAGAGTTTCCAACAATTTTTTTTAATGATGGAGGTGTGGGAGAGAATTGCTTCTAAGGCTGGAGATTTGCGAGGGATCATTTCTTTTGAAATATTTAGGGCAGATTTTACTACACAAGCCACTGATCTGAATCTCCTTTGTAGGACCTCTTAAGTTTGAAGACTGTTGGGTGCGACTGGCTGCATTCCCAACGTGGTAGACCTGACGCTGTTTTGAAAGCGATCATCATTAGGGGCCTATCACTAATCAGTGGGTGGCGGTCACAAAAGGCTTTCTTCGATGAGTGTAGTGAGCAAACTAGGTAGATGGCCAGGTCGGTGGTCTATAGGTCAAGCACTCAGACCGTCTACGAGATCTAGGAGGGATCAAATAGTAGTTTTCGCTGCGAGACTATGGTAAGGTCAAAAACACTATGATTTGCCTTAACTTTTCTTTCATATCGGCATCGGGAGATAGGCTTGACGAGTTGGTAGGCGGCCTATTTTTAAGACTGTCGAACTTGGAGATGATGTGAACCTCGAGACATGTCTATCTTTTCGAAAGCTCGTGTTTCGGTTCTATGTCTCATTATAAGGAGATAAAATCAAGTCAGAGATGAGGCTATGAGATCCCAAGTTCCAAGCCCTACTACCTTGAGTTGGAGGATGAAAGATCTCACAATGACATAAAGAAAGAAAGTTATCCTTTTGCGCGCATAACATAACATAAGTCCAAGTGCCTATTTGCATAGTTTGCACTTACAAGGAGAGATAAGTTAGGCCAATCTAAACCTCCCGAAGGTTTGAGCGCTCTGGTTGATTGATCCTAGATGACACTCAGGTTCACTGAACTCTTCCATGGTATAGGTCCAGTGCATACCTCCCTCCTTCGATCAAGCAAGAGATTTCGCTCACCTTTCCTTCTTCGTTATCCTAGGTAGGAAGAGCATGAAGGGGGGAGGCTATGGAACAAGATCAACACTATGTCTTGCATTGCTGCTCCTCCGTCTAAGTCGGTATCGACAAGGTTTTTCGCCAGTGAGCTTTGCGTCTAGAACATTGACTATGAACCTCTTAGTAGGGATTTGGAAAAGTCTAACTACTTCGACTGTGATGATTGATTTGACATAACTGCTTGGATTCATATCCAACTTCAGCACTGAGCCAGAGTCGACAACAGAGATGCCAAATAGATCAAAGTATGGAACTCACAACAGGTTAACAGAAAGAGTGTTGCACTGAAAAGAAAAATAAACTGTCTAAAAAAGATGAAGAATGTCTTCACCACCACTGAATAGCCTTCTTAGTGAGAAAGTCGAGGTGCTAGTTCAAACTACGAAGCTCGGTCACCAAGCAAACACAGAGAACTTGTAATTAGTCGAGTAAGCAGAGTGAGATGTCACCTTCATTCACGACTTCATACATGTCGAATTGGCATAGACGAGGAGTTCCGATCAAGCTTAGGGTGATTCTTTCCTCTTCTTTCTTTCAGTCGAACCAGTAAATGCGCCACCGCCAGCACTAGTCGCTTCATATCCATTTCAAGTCTATCTTGGCATGGAGAGAAGTCAAGTCCTGTGGGTTGATCCATGGGTACTAATAATCGAGTCTGCTTATCCTCGGGGAACAACGAGGGGATGGATGAAATGACACCAAGGTAGGTTCCCCTTGATGGTATTTGGTCGTCAATCCATTCAAAATGCCGATAAAGGATCTTTTTCCCCGAGTTTCTTTTGACTTTAGTAAGTCCATCCCCTTCTCGGGGATAAAAGCGGTCGAGAATAAGAAATTCTTCATGGCTGATGGTTCTGTTTTCTCGGGCATGGTTGGCATGGCCTGGCGGATCTTTTTTTCTTCCGAACATGCCGGGGAACCACTCCTCTTCCGGAAATGATGGTGGAAAGAGGGGCTCAAGATGATTGGCCCTAGCTCGAATCGAATCTCTTGTTTTTTTGCTATTCATCTTAATCTTATATATAAGAAAACCAAATATTTAAGTTGTTGGCGGGTTTGTATCCGAGAAGGAGACAATCGGCGAGGAAAAATGCTCACTGAAACAATGACTGCTAGAGTTTCGGTGCCGGATCATCGGCCACCATGGCACTCTTAAGAACCTCGAAGAGAGCGGGTTTTTTATTTCATGATCAGCTCGAGGAGCAGTGATTTTCTAAAGATGCTCGAGCATCTTGTATTCTTTGCCGAGCTCAAACCCCATTGGGAGGGATCCTCCTTTGGTGGCTCCTCATCCGAGGAACCCAACATCCATAATAAAAATAAAAAGCCACAAAAAACTAAAAAAATATGGAAAGTAAATGCATAAATGAAACAATCCCAAAAAGTCGGTTTTAGTCGGGGACTCCCCTTGCTAATTGAGCATGTAATAAGTATAATGAATACTTGAAAGGAAACAAAGTACAAGTCCTTAATATAAAAATAGAAACACTAAAAAGCTACATAAATCAAAAATTGAGCACTCTCATCTTGGGAATCGGATGATGGATCTACATCATCAAAAGAAGAAGAAGAAGAAGAAGAAGAAAAAGAACCTGCCTCCCCAAGTTTTGAGGTATCGACCCTAATATGTCTAGAATGGCAGACAGGGGAGACTAGCTGAGGCAAGAGACGAATGTTCAGGTGCTCAGCTATCCTAACTACGCCCCTCTATAACTACCTGAATGCTAAAGAAGAATATGTAACATGCTTAGCATGGCTAAAGGAGATGCGAGAAGCCCGAGGTGATATAGACGAAGAACCAGCAGTAGTATCATTAGTAGGGGGAGATGGAGAGTCAAGGACAACAACAACACTATTAGTATCGGAAGGTTATCGTACCTAGAACTCAACCCAACTCACTATTTGAATGCGCTGCAACATCCCATCGACCTCAAGGTTTCAAGGAATATGGAAGCAACACCTTCCACCACCCTCATCCTGTCTATCCCATCAAGGATGCACATGCTGTTAATGAGTCGCATGATCTAGTGACTGATAAATAGGAACCAATATGAGGGTCAGTCTCCTGATGAGAAATAGAAATGGTAACTTTATACCCTAAATGTAGCTTAAACCTATTGAGCATGGACACAAGAAAGTTGAAGTCACGCAGGATAACGACGTCGGTGCTACGGCTGTGACCTGTCATAGTGTGGCTGAGAATGAAACGAATATACCTGAAAGCCGGGGAACAGAGAATGGTAGCCTTTAACCATGGAGGGTCATAGGTGGGATATGTGTTGAGTCTCTTCCATGCATCCTCAAGAAAATCTCCAATCAACTGGAAAATCAATAAGAAATCAAACACAAGAGTTTGAGTGAACTCCATGATGCGGTCTTCGCAAGTATATCGGGTCGTCGACAAGAAGTAAAGTGATAATCCATGAGGGGTAGTGTTGTTAAACCACAGGGACTGGACTTAAAGTACTTGGTTGTCCTCTAATCTCTAGTGAAACAAAGATTGAGTTGATTTTAAACAAAGCTAAAAGAGAAATGGATGGAAGGAACAGTGTAGACTAGGTTGAGTTTTTTTGATAATAATAGAGTAATGTCCCAAGGTGATCCCTACAAGCTATAGTATGCTCTAATGCCTATCAGGGTATATCCCTAAGGTTCTGTGTGTGTGCTCAATAGTATTGTTGCATCTATGGTTCTCAAATACACCTAGGTCTACTAGGGTAACTCGTATATCTCGAGACACATCTATTTTTGTGATCACAAAAAGCAGTCACAACTATGGTCATCCATACACCAAGTTTTACCAAAGCACCTATGCAAATCAAACACATAAAGTTATGCAACACAAGATTTAAGACTAGAATCCAAAGAACTCCATAGACATTAAAACAATTAGTTAAAACATACAAAAACATTGTAGTTCGATGCCACCGGGGCACTTTGTGAATAGTTAGCCCCTCATAGATGAGTACAAAAAAAGGAAGTAAAAAAATGAAAAATCTAGAGAAAGAAGACATGATTGTCCCCTTTCTATACAAGATGATCATCCTTAGTACCAACCCTACCTCTCTTATGCTTCCAACTTGCCCTTGATTACCCTAGATGTTGTGGTGAAGCCTGATCTTCAATCTCACTGATAAATGCATGTGTTTGCATATTATTGAGCATATTTTACTTATAATTAGCATTTCTTTTTGATAAGTGCTTCTGTATTAAGAATGCAAAGTATTCTTATTTAGCAATTTACTGTAGCAGTACTGTTTATGGCTGGCTAAAAATGAGATTTCCAGAGAATCCGCACAGACGTGTGGAAATTCCCCATGCCCGTGTGGATACCTGATTCTAGCCCTTTTAAAGCCGTGATTCAGCTTGATTTCAGGATCCTTTTTCTCATCTTTTCTGCATCTTTTGAGAGGCCGGCGGCTAGGGTTAAGAGGGGTTTTGGCAAGGCTTTTGGAGTGGTTCTCGGGCTATGACACCGTGATTCCCTTAGAAAATAGTTATTGGGGGAACTTTTGTCGGTGAGATGTGCCCTAGGCTTGACAAGGGGACCTTTGGAGAGGACAAGGCCACTCCACAAGACCATCGACACGAATACTGAGGGGTTTTTCTATGGATTACATGTTTTTACTTTCGATTTCATTATTGATTGTATCTTGCTCCATGGAGAGCTAAACCCCCTAGTGGGTACTTGGATTTTGTAAACCCTAGGATGTTTTTGTTTCATTGACCTTCTATTATGTTCTCTTTAATTAATGTTTCTAATTGAGTTCTAATCTTGAATGCTTGTTGAATGATTTCTCTCTTAGAGTGACACTAGGGTTGAGATACTATCTTGGTAACTTTTGTGGATAACTGACACACCATGATTGTTAGACAAAGTGAGGTTGGAGAGGGTTGAGAGGGTTAGTCGAGAGGTAGTGGAGCGTTCCCTTTCTCCTCTGATGTGATTTATCCTACCTCCATATTCCAAGAGTTCTTTGAGGTCATAGTAGAGTGAATGGGCTAAGGGATGACCTCCGCTATGCCTTAGTTGCACAGGCAACGGAGTGAAGCGCTGAAGTAACTTTAGCACCTAGGGTTTAATTGTGACTAGGGGTATTTCGCCTGGACCAAATGGTTAGATCTACATATATGAATAGGGTTTATCACTTGGAATCCCTAGAACTTCTTGCAACACTACACAGTGTGAGGTGTTGAGACTGAGTGATTTCTCCACTAGGACATAGTGTAGAGTTAGTCACGGTTGACCCTAGGTTTGGGGTCATGTATTTTAGGATTTCCACTACTCATTAAGCATTAGTTAGGAGATATAATAGTTGGTCTTGTACTTGAAGTAACAGTCCTAGGGGGAGCAATGTCCGAGTCCGCGAATAGAAAAATGCACGAAAAGAGATGGAACCTATCTCCTCTTCTAGCGAACATATACCTAAACAAATGGATTACGAACCCGAATTGGGACCAATCGCCGATATGCACGGTACGCGGATGACCTAACCTTTGGATGCCGCTCGAATCGAAGATGCAAGTTTGCGGAAAAGAGCCCGACAGGCGGCCTGCCTTTGTCTCAGTAGGGGGTTGGATTTCATTTAGGTTCGAGACCACGAAAAGAGAAGACGAGATCTGGGCTTGGGAGTGGACTGGCGGGCTCCGCGCTCGAAAAAGAAAGGGTAAGTTAACTTTCCTGAATAAGAGGTGCATAGATAGAAAGTAGGCCCGATGCACCGCTAGGCGAAAAAGAACATCGGTAGCTTCCACGCTTGCCTTCCTTTATGACCGACTGGGGCTATTTACCTTTCCTTCGAAGTCGTTAAACCCACCTTACAATCCTTCTTTCTTGAATTCTTGATCTTTGGTGCCTGTGGAGCAAAGGAAGAAGCGGGGGACGAACTCCTCTATCTACCCTAGAAATTGGTTGGATCTATTGAATGAGATCCTGGAGACAGGGCGGGAGGTACGAGTCGATCGGATGCGGGGAAGCCCAGGCAATCCCTTCCTATCAATCATTCGTCGGGAAATGGTGGAGAAAAGAATTGGATTTCCAAATCTCATTGTTGAAGGTCGTTCGAGCGACTTCAGTGCCAACGCGCGACATTGGCTCGAGGCATTTCCTCTATCCCCTGAAAAAAGCAAGGTAACCTTGCGTCCCTGAACCGAAAAACCATCTTTTCGGCTAACCTAGCCTCCTCCGTCCCTCGGGACCAACAAGGGGTAGTACAGGAATAGTCACCTGTTGTCCATCGACTACGCCTTTTGGCCTGATCTTGAGGCCCCGACTCACCCCCAATGGACGAACCTTGCGTGAGGAACCCTTACCTTAGGTTTTCGGGGCATTGGATTCTCACCAATGTTTGCCTTACTCAAGCTGACATTCTCGCTTCGCTTCATCCATACACTGCTTGCGGGTGCTTTCCTTTAAGGCGGAATGTTGCCCTACCGATGCATTTTGACATCCCACAGCTTCGGCAGATCGCTTAGCCCCTTTCATCTTCGGCGCAAGAGCGCTCGATCGAGTGAGCTATTATGCACTCTTTCAAGGGGGCTTAGGCTTGGCGACCTAGGCTTTGTCCACCAAACCAATATCTCCGATCTCTGTTGAGATCGCTATCCTTGTTGCGCACTTGGTAAAGCTACTATGAGTTGAAAGCTAGGGCTCTAACCCTTGCTTGCCACGTAAGTCAAGACAGCTCGATGCCAGAAAGAGCAAGCTCTCAAGTGGCAACCTAATCGGCTATTTCTTTTTTTAATGGAGTGAAGGACCAGTCATAGATCGTCCAATACTGAAAAGCCATAGATTTCGGAGAAAGTTTCCGCGTCTTCGTGGTCAACACAGGTGAGACCTCGAAACATGATAGGCTACTCCATCGTGACCGCTCCTCATTCTCGAAATGGTCACTCATTACAGTTCCTCGGGTTCAAAGAGCGATGATAACAGACTCGGTCGCCACACGGATCTTCGATCACCTGCTAAAAACGAAATGCTTTCTTTGGGTGATGGTAGAGGACCAAAGGATCTCTCTGTTGTTTAAGGATAGCTTAGGTAAGAGAGGGAGAACGAGGTTAGCAAGCAGCATTCATTGATTGGAGTTTTGTGCCCGATCTAATCTATTCGACTGAGCAATCAGAGTCATCAGCATGAAGAAGAAGGATTTCGCTTAGAAAAAGCTGGATAAAAAAATAAGAGAAGCAAGCTCAATGGTTCAACTAAAGCGGCGAAAGGCTAGCGCGCACATCTTGAAGCTCCGCGCTCTAGAGCGTTTTTCCACTGTCTGTCCCTCACTTGGTTCCGTACTCGATCGACTCACATCTATTTGGAGCTCTACCATTTCTTGTTGTACTGTTTATTGCCTCCTACTTCTAGACTTGCTTTCTCTGTATCTGTTGCCATTGCTTTAGAAAAAGCGGGGTCTGTTCATGGTCTCTGCTTCCCCTTTGTACGAGATGGCTGCTCCTATTCCAATCGAGATGACCAAGGCCCTGTCATGAGCTGGACTCGAACCAATGCTCGATTGGCTCCCCAGGACACAGGTGCAGATCAAGCTAAATTTGGATGGCTCTGCCTCTCAATGGGACCTGCGGGGGCGGAGGTCTTATTATTATAAGACACTATTATGGCCGGGTACTTGCTTGTTGTTCGATCCAAATCACCTAGTCTACCAATAACCGAGAAGAGGTTTTGCCCCGGGATTCTAATCTGTTTTTTCATACAATTGAGGTAGGTGCGGGGACTCTAAGATTACAATCCAGATGCTCCTCCAGAAGGCGACTCCCCTATGGACCCTCGGGACCATTGTCCATGATTACCTTTTTCTGCTACTGAGAAAAAAAGCCTCACAGCTGAGTCAGCGAACCACCGGTTTAGGGAAGAACTAAGGCATTGAAAGACCTTCCCCTAGTGCTTCCCATGAAAGAAAGCACTGAGTTGAGCGGGTTTTTATCTTGTAGAGGCTTTCGGGACTACCTACTCGATTTAGGGCTTTTGTATAGTATAAAGTATAACAGCCCTCATTTTGGCCTTTTTGTTTAATGGTCGCTCACCTTTTTTATAGTTGTAGGGGCTATAGTCCGGGGAAACAAGCCAAGCATCTATACTATAGACACGCATTTTAATACTATAATAGGTTCTCTCGCCGAAACAAAAACATGTTCTTTCCCCGCCCTATGTGATCCGAGAATGGGATCAAGATTGACCCGAGACTCACGAAAATGGCGCCGCCGCAAGCAGGGAAGACGTATCCCTGATGTCGATTTCACGGTGTCCGGGCACCAGTGAAATCGAGTCCGAATATCCGACGATCTCGAGTATATCGAATCACCGTTATGTGATCATGTAGTCTCTGGTCCCCTGAAGATATCTCATGACTGCTTTCCAATGCTCCATGCACGGGTTACTTTTTGTATCTACCTAGTAAACCCACAACATAGGGCAATGTCCGGCCGTGTACACGTCTGGGCGTACATCAAAGCTTCAACAGAGAAGCATATGGAATGCCCTCAATCTGATCTTTCTCTATATCGCTCCTCGGGCACTGCAAGCACTCGAGCCTGTCTCCCTTCTGTACAGGTGCCACACTTGGGTTTTGCTCGTGTTGTATACCATACCTCTCTAAGACTTTTAGGGATTTAGGGCCTTTTTGATATAGTCCGAGGATACCTCTGGAGATGTCACTGTGAATCTCAATGCCAATGACATATGAGGCTTAACCCATATCCTTCATCTCAAAGTTCCTTATGAGGAATGCCTTTGTATCGTCAACATGACCCAGATCACTTTGCTAGTAAGCGAGTATGTAAAGTCAACATACATATAGGACTAGAAGAGAAACTTACTCCCACTGACCTTGAGGTATATACAGCTGATCAACACTTGTTTTTCCTTAAACACAAAGGTCATTATAACCTCATGAAATTTTAGGTACCAGCGACGGGAAGCTTGTTTTCGAGTCCATATATAGACTTCCTTAGATCTTGGGGTACCTTCCGCTCCATACCGTAGTATCTTTGGGATAAATGCGTAAATAGACTAGGATTCTGTTTGATCCCTCCGGGTCGACTGCACTCCTCTTCACTTCCTCTCTCTTCACAAGATTTAGGCTCGGAAAAAGGTTGGTTCGGGTGGGGACCTCTCCATAAGGAGGGTTTTTCTCTTTAAGAAGGAGGCTCCTGGCGCAACAAACTGAAATCTTGGAGCACTCTCGACTCTACGGTGTTTATTTGCCAACTCCAAGGAAGTAGGCAAAAGATAGAAGAAAAATTTTTTTAGATGAAAGGTATCTTTGGAGCTAGAAGAGAAACACATTGGAATGACTCATATTATTTGCCATTCTAATGTTCCAAGCAAAAGGAATTTTTAAATTCGATTTTGGGGTAGGGTAAAAATGAACCCTTTTGCCCTATCTAATCTATTAGGAGGGAGTGATAACGAAGAACAAGGTCGGGCAAAGCCTATTTACTTGATCGGGGAGGTTTTTCAATCCCAAATCCTAAGTATGAAAATGCCGAAGAATCGGCTTAATCAGAATCCCAGGCTGTGGGGAAGGTTGAAGGATCTTCTTTTCCAAGGGAGGTAGTCTAAGTCTCGATCACGATCTAGATATTAATCTGGGGCATATTTCTACTAAACTATAGACTTACGCTCCTAGTGCGCCAGGAGACAAAGCTTCACGTAATAGCCTCGAAACCGAGGATAGTGGGAAGGTGTGTGTTACCCTTTCGCGATTAAATTAAGAAAGCTTTTGATTTTCTTTTAACCCACATTTGTCTTTACTAGCCAAGTATACAGGATAAAAGCTCGTCATTTTTGATGTGTCGGTGATGGTGAGTCCAGTTGTCGGGTTGCAGGAGACATCCAAGAAATGTCTTGATAAGACAAGTTCAATAAAAAGTTAGAAAAAAATGAAAGCCCAACATGTTATTTCAAACAGCTAAAACCCCGGACAATTCTTTTGTTATTTGCTGACTAAATGGATGCTTCATTTTGAGAAGACAGGGGAGGATCCCTAGAACTACGGCCCTAGAAGAAGAAAGAAAAGAGCAAATTAAAAATATTCATAAAACACTCCCCTCAAGCTTCCCGCATAGATATCTATCATGCCCAGCTTGGATGCAATATGGCGCATATGATATTTCCCAAGAGCTTTTAGTAAAGATTTCAGCCAACTGGTCTTCATACTTCAAATATTAAAAAATTCTTTCATGGCTCTCTTTTCACGAACAAAATGCCCTAAGGCAACTTCAAAAGTTCTTTCTTCGCTCATGGAAAACCAGATTAGAAGCAATGTAAGTTGCTACTTGATTATCACTATCATAGAACATTCTCATAGGATGAGAGACCTCAACTCCAAGCTCACTTAGTAAGGTTTGAAGATCACAAGCGATGTGAGCCATTTGCTCTACTCCTGTACGCACACGACTAGTCGCGACAACTGTCTTCTTACTCTTACACGTCACAAGATTTCCACCCTAAAAATGTCAGATATCTTGATAAGTGTCTAAATGTAGGTGTTTTTCATATAATTATCGTATTCACTTTGCATGTATTTTTGTGAGGTTTGATGCCCGTTTTATGCTTAATCATCTTCTATTTGCTTTTGTAGGGCATAAGGAAGCCATGGAGAACAAGAAGATATCATTTGGGCAAAAAGAGAAGAAAAGCAGAATTTCATACTACCCGAGTATGGGGGCCGTATGCACTAGTAGCAAATGGATTGTTTTGGAGTGTCTCACCAAGATTTCCATACTACCCAAGTATGGGGGCCAGTATGCACCCCTGTATGGATCGCTGAATCTAGGGTTTTTGGGTGCCATACGACCCCCATACTTTGACCCGTATGCCTCGGGGGTATAAATACCAACTTTAGGGCAGATATTGGGGACTTTTTCAGCTAGGCTTTTTCTGAGACCTTTTCTTGGCCGATTTTGGGGAGACACTTGAGAGGTTTTTGAGCGACCTTGGGGAGGAGAAGAAGGGCAAGGAAGCTAGAAGATCATCTAAGCCCAAGGTCCAAGACTCTCAAGGCAAGAAGCAACATCATTCAAAGGGGAGATCTACCACGCTTTGAAGGAAGGAGACCCATGGGCTAGAGGAAGCGTCATTCGAGCATTCCTATGGAGAGGGAAGCATCATTCGGCATACATTCTACCTCCTCCTACACCATTTCATCTAGGGAGTGTCACTCATGCTTTTCTTGTGTGTTTTACTTGATTATGTTACTTGTTGTGGGATGATGACATACTAGACCCCCCAAGGCCACCAGGTGTTGGTGAACCTTGGGGGTGGGGGTTTATCATGTATTTTGGATGATTACTTGTTAATTCTTTGCTTGGGTAATTTTGAGATCTAATCCATTGTTTTCATGCTAAGTGCTACATTAAGGAGAAACCGTAGCTCTTTTTATGAGTGATGCATGTAGATGTGACTTGCTCGCATGTATTAGATCATGAATGGATTAGAAGGGGATACTTGTATCATCACGCGAGAAATTGGGTGTTTGGTAGCCCTCCATGTAGGTTTAATCCGAAGAAGAGTAGGTTCATTCCTAAGCGAGATTTCCTCATACTTAATGCAATCGTAGGGATGTAGATTTGGGAGAAATTCCTATCTATGTTCGTATGGGGACTAGGGTTCAATCGACGAGAAATTGGGGTTGTTCTAAACTTGGAATCTCATGGTCCATTTTTACCCTTGCATCTTTAAATCATCATCCATGTTGCATGATAACCCCTCAAGGGGATCCACATCCATAGGCCTTTGCATTATTTTTGTATTTCTTGCTTGCCCATTGCTTGTTCTCTCTAATTTGGTCATAATCTCATTTTTAGTTTTAATTGCTTTTAGTAGAGTAAAAATCCATCATTTGAGATCTTAGGCTAGATAATAGCTCGAGAAGGAGTAATAGGAGATCCTTAGCCCTGTGGAATACGATCCTCGTGTCTTCACGCGAGGTATTACTTGGCGATCCCGTACACTTGCGGGGAAGCAATCACAAAACCATGAGTCAATTAAACAAAATCATCCTAGGGTTTACAAGTCCAAGCTCCCACTAGGGGTTTAGGTTTCCATGGAGCAATATACAATCAACAATAAAATTGAAAGTAAAAGCATGCTATCCATAGATAAAACTCCCTTGTAGTTTGTATCAATGGTCTTGTGGAGTCTCCTCGTCTTCTCCAAAGGTTCTCTTGTCAAGCTTATGGCACAGCTCACCGAATCAATACCGACGAAAGCTCAATAAATTGCTATAGTACTTCTCCAAAATTATCTTGAATCCACTCTTTTCATCGAGGCCACATGAATGGGCACACATCCATGCGGTAGATCGCATCGCTCTTCAATGAAACAATATTGATGAAGTTGTCATTGATGTTGCACAAGTCAAAACATATGAGTGTGACTACCTTTGTGCTCCTCCATTTTCTATATTCACTTGAGCACAATGGAGGTTAGCACACACCCACATGTCTTTTTGAGCATAACTTGCGTCTTCACGTTTGTTCAATTCAAGAAACTTCATTAAGAATCATGTCCATGATCTACTTTTGCTTCCTTTCTTCCAAAATTGTCTCAATAACCCTACATGCATAAAAGAACACAAATGCACATGAATAAGTGATAGAATCTAAGAAAAGTGAAGCTCAATGTAGAAAAGAATACTTTGTATTATTTATACACAAGCATTTATCAGTACCATATAGGGGGTTAGGGATCTTTCGCCTAGAAGTGGGATTAGATCTATCTTTAGGAATCAGTTTAACTCTTAGGTATCCCTAGAGGTTATTGCGGTCATATGGGGTGTGAGGTGTTGAGATTGAGTGATTTCTCCACCAGGACATTGTAGGGTACCCGTACTAGTGGCTTGGAGACAAGGGCCGATTGTTCTTAGATTACTTTCGACTCATTAAACTTGGTTTAGAAGCATTTAGCAAGTGTCGAGCTTCATTTCAAATCCTAGGGGGAGCATTTCGGATACCTCATCTTTATTGGTTGAGATCTCCTCTATTTTTACCCTTGCATATTCATCTCTGGTATTCATTTTTTTGCACATTGGATCATCACATCATCCCATTTATTAATAGGCTACATAGCGTAGAAGCGCTAGTGCTAGTAACCCTGCATTTCCCTGTGGATTCAACTACCTAACTCACTGGGTATTTTATTACTTCAACGCTAGTGCACTTCTGCAGACACACACATAATTCGATTTCGTCACTATTTATTTTTCACAAACTTTTATTTCTTAAGTTGTTTGGGAAGGGATTCCTCTTTATGTTAGAGCTTAGCTTTGACCAATTGTTATTGTAAAATACTTTTGTTGGTATACTTTGTTCTTTGTGAAACTTAGTGTTACTCTACGGTTGCTATTTTCTTTATTTTGGGCATTTGCGGCAAGGAAAGGCGGGCACGGTATATGATCGATGAAGTACTGATGATATCGGTGAAGATAGAGGAGCCTCCGGCGCCACTAGAGATGTAAGTATGGGTGATGTAGGTGCCGGAGTTGTCAGGAGTCATGACACTATGGATGCGCTTAGGATCTATTGTAGTAGATCCACGATCCTCACTTGACCCTCCTCAAGACAAATCAAGCACTCCTTAAGAGCTGATGAAGCTGATGTAGTTGATGCCGTAATTTAAGAAGAAAAATAAGGAGCGAGCAAGAACTGAGTCGAGATCAGGGAAACTGCGATGGTGATGGTCTTTGGATGAGACTCCTCATTATCTTAAGACTAGGAGTCAGTCCCATGGACAACCTGATACTATACCTAATGGGGTGTATCCTACTGCTCAAACATGCACATTGCACAGAGCATGGTGACTTTGAGCAGTTACATGTCCTTACACAGTGCATATCAGGACAACGATCGATCAAACCAAGCCCCCGTGATAAGCTCTGGTGATGTAAGGACCAAGGAATATGGTCACTAGCACGGGTCCTTAGACTTATGACTCACCCGGCACTCTCATGCATGATCGATGTAAATCAGCTCCTAAGCTACCATGCTCCATAGAAAGTCCAAGTCCCGGAGCTTCATGACCTCCATGTTGTCTCCTTGCCAGTGCGATAGGATTGTGTGCAAGTAGTAAAACGCTGGGTATCCTAAGGTCGATTGGTAGGTTGACGTCCACTAACCCTATCCAGACTCAAATATTTGTGTAGGACATAATATACTCCTCCCCGAGCATCTGAAAACTAATCTTCTAGCGATGCTAGAGGCTAATGATTGTACGGATCGAGCTCATAAGAGCTCATGACCTCCATCGTGAGCTCCCAGATGTCGACTCACTGATGCCGAAGGACTTATCCCAGCCTTGTACTGAAATAAGGTCATATACCTCATCGGTGAGACCAATGCGCTCCCGTGTCGGCCGTCTATTTGACCCCTCAATGAATCATTAATCGATGAGTCTCCTATGATACTAGAACTAACATACAAGTGGTTAGTTGGACTAAGAAAACCCTAGTTTATGCCAACCCAATGGTCATGGCAATCGACCCCCTAATCCCGCATCGAGTATTGGATCACGGAATCTCTTCCCCGCCCAAGTCCTCCTAAGATTGCAATGGGAATAGTAGTTTTCTCAAGCTAGGGTTGAAACACAAGTTAGTACACAACCCTAGAACATAGGGGTATAAATACTCGATGGTCACGACATACTTATACGTATATTCCTTCCAAGCTTGGTGAGTCTAATACTAGGGCAATGGTCATGTAACCTAGTACTACCTAAGAATTGATACAGAGAGTTCTCATGCATACCAAGGCATTAAAATACACCAAACATGGCACAACCAAGCCAAAATGCAATAAATAGATGAAACATCCAAACAACACAAGTTCACCCTCAAGGTTCACCTACATCCGAATGACCTTGAGGGGTTTAGTTGTTCATAGTTACAAAAATACACAAAGAAAGTCATGAAAAACAACCAAATAAACTATAAAAAACTACACCAAGAAAGATGAAGGCTAGAGAAGCTTCCAAAGACACTACTCAAACGGGTGGCTTCCCATCGCCTTCAATCTCTCAAAACCGAGCCTAGCAGTAGATCTTGCTCCACAAAACGTGCTTTTCGCCAAATCTGCCATGGAAATGCCCTCAAAATCCTTCTTCTTCCTCAGATCGGCAATGGAGGTGACGAGCTTCAAGAAGGAGTGTCTCATTTCCAAAAGAAATGCCCTAATGATGTTTGTAAAGAGTGGCTTCTAGATGGCTTACGGATGGATTTCACCAAGTTCCGTGTTTCATCATCACATGATGTTGCTATGGTACCTGGGCCATAAAATGCTATTTTTGATGTTGATTTCTCCTCAAATAGCGTCATTGAGCTCACTCTCACCACCCCAATTGGATCAAACTTACCCTGTATTCATACAAGTATTGTTCAATTCTCATCAAAAATGGGGAAGTTTCTTTACACCATCTCCTTGTGCTTATTTGATATCTGTCACCACAAACTACTGATTATGTACATTAAGGGCAATGTACATCTCTAGGTGCAAGGATGGGGTATTTTATTTGATTGCATTTTTGACTTACTTGTGATAGCTATAACTTAGTTAAGAACTTCCTAGCTTAAAAGAATGATAGATGTGAGTTGTATTTCTATTTATACTTTTGTAGAAGTCTTGTTTTATCTCTAGTGCATCTTCATGCTTTGTCATGAAAACTTAAACCTTATACTCTCATGCCAAACCATTATTTTGTTATTGGTGTTAGATTGTTAAATTCTACACTCAATTTTCTTTTAAGAGTTTTTGGTTCCTTTATTATTATCTTTAGCCTTAAGTGAAGTTCTGTAGCAGGTTTCTATACCTGAGGACACGAGATATAGTGTGTATTTATGTCATAAAATAGGAGTCTATGACAGTATTTCTCTCCTAATAAAGCATGAATGCATCTATGTAGACATGTAATCAAGTAAGTTAGGTAGCTCCTGTGCCTAATCAGCATGTGCATCCTCCAGAAAGATTTTTGCGTGGTCTATGTTAGTCGGACTAGAAATTTTTTTTTAATATATACGCATAAACTAAAATAAAATATCTCTATGGATTTCTTGGAACATGTGTATAGTCACTTAAAGGCTAGAGTTTAATTTAGGAAGCAAGGACTCTTAACTAATTGTTGAGAGTGTCTTTAGCATTTCTAATGCCAGTTATCATCGTGTTGTGTGAATGGACATCCTAGGGTAATCTAGGGTGTGGAGGATGAGGTTGGCAGTTTACACACACTCACGGGAGCACTTTAGGTTAAATAAGACTATCTTTCTACTTGGTTACTCATTGAACAACTCACTATCTTGATTTTTTTTCATTTGTGCTCATGGAGTTCTTTACTTTTGAGTTTGAGGTCATACATTTAGCCATTTATCTTCTTGCCCCTATTCTTCATGATTGTTTGCTTGGGGACAAGCAAATCCTTAGGTGTTGTGATATTTGATAAACGCCTAAATGTGTATATTCTATACGTATATTAGTCATACTATTTATGTACAAATTGATGAATTAATGACGTTTATGTGTTTTAATTGGTCTAATTCATGGCACAGGCCTCAAGGATGCCCAGGTGAGCTCAACAATGCTAGTGAGAAAGAAATTGACACTTAAAATAATATTTTAGAGCCCGATACTGTGGCAACATTGTAGTAGGCACTACAACAGTTTTTTGTAGCAGTTTATTGTAGCATTTCACTATAGTACTTTACAGAATGATGAATGACTTGAGATAATATTCCCTTCTACCTTTCAGGGTAGAGATGGGGCATCAAACACACCTTTCTTCCTCAAAATCTTTAGGAATAATCGGTGGCAACACAGATGTCATGGACTTCAAGACTTATGATTTGAGACTTGGGGAAGTTCACGAAACGCTCTTACTCTACTTTTAATTTCCTACATTTTTGCATTGTGCTGATTTAGGTACATTGGGGACAATGTACAACTTTAAGTAGGAGGGTTGACTTTTATGATTTTTGTCAACTTTGAAATTTTTTTTAATTTTTTGCATGATAGTGAACCGGTGATGGTATTAATGATTCTAGCAGCTGTATGATAGTGCAGAACCATGATAGATGCTAAGCTACTCATAACCCTGTACTCTTAAGATTTTTGTGTCATTCTTAGTTGCTAACCCATTTGAGTTGTTTCATGCCTTGACTTGTTAGACATTTCATCTAATAGACTCTCAAGGACTTTCTTCTTTGTTTTTTTCTCAACGCGGACAATAAGGGAATATTGTAAATTTGATAAATAAGAAGGACAACGCTCATCTGCCCTGTCAGTAAAGTAGCTTGTGGTTCTTTTCCTAACCAGAGTGTGCCTCCAGTTAAAAGCTATAAAGGCATGAGCGCGTATATGTTAACATGCAAAGCTCCAGGTAATATGGATTTGCAGTTCATGTTAGTCCCAAAAAAAAGGTGTAGAATAAAATAAAGTATTTTGATTGGTGGTTGGGAGTCAACTAGGGAGCTCTCTACCATTTCAAGGCCTAACTTCACTAGGTGGTGTGATTTAAATCGAGACGTTATCCTCGGGGTTTTGCTTACCTGACTTGACTACAGGGTTTCGAAATAGACGGGTTGCACACACACACACACATCATCTTATTTTCGTTGAATGCATGAGATTTCTTTAGTGGTTGTTGCTTAGTGTCTTGAGTTCTTCCGTTGCTATTATATACCTATGTCTACGCGGGAGGTAATGTATTTAGCCACTTATCAATCTCTCTTGTTCTTCTTGTTTGTTTTCTTGGGAATGAAAAAACATTCAAGTAGGGGGGTATTTGATAAGTTTCTAAATACATCACTTTTATTATATATATATATTATGCACTTTCATGCATATTTCTATGACTCGAATACCATTTACGCTTTCTATTTGTTATTATTATTGCAAGACTTCAGAGGATCACTTAGTGTGTGAATGAGCTTTGTTTTTGCATAAATTGAAGAATTTATGAAAGCTCACACATCCTCAGGCTCTGGGCAATAATAGAGTAGATTTTTAGGCAATGATCACCGCAGCAGTGATCACCGTAGTTGCATTACTGCAGCAATTTCGCTATAGCAATATGCGGCCTGCACAGAGAAGATAGAGGGGTGTGCTGCTTGGTATGTGGGTAGCACATCAGCCACGTACACATGGGAAAAACTTGGGTTTGAAGCTTTTAAAAGCCAACCTAGGGCTTTTTGGAGAGGGACTTTCACTACCATCTTTTCCATCCTTCTCCACCATCATCTCCATTGTTCTCCACCACCATCTCCATCATTCTCCTTCACCATCATCGGATTGGAAGAGGATTTGAAGAGCAAGAACTCAAGGGTAGAAGAAGGTTGTACTCAAGGAACACATCAAGGAGCCCGACGATATAGATTTGGCGAGCTTATGCCACCACCTTCTAGCCTACATCTGATGGAGTTTCATATAAGAATTTTTATTGATTATTTTGTGTATTCTCTTTTTTGATATAGAACTAGACTCCCAAGGCCAGCATGCTCCACTAAACCTTAGGAGACGAACTTGTTTGTCTGGATGGATGATCATTGTTAGTTTTTATTGAAGGTTGGCATGTTTATTAGTTTCAATCTACTTTTTTGATGTTCGAACTATAATTGATGGATTCCATAGGTTTTGATTCATGAATTGATATGTATGGAGGGATGCTTGCATGTATTAGGTCGTACAATGATTGAAGGAGGATTCAATGTGCTGGAACATGACAGGTTTTGTGTGCTGGTAGCTTCCCACGAGGTTAGGGTAATTTTAACCAAAAGCAAGCATTAGAAAAATCAAATGGATCAACAATTGAACTTAATATTCTCAAGACATCAGAAATCAAAGACTCATAGAGTTTTACAAGTCAAGACCTGAAGAAAAAAATGAAATAAATCAACAATTGAACTCAATAGTCTAAGGGCATTAAAAAGTTAAAGACTCAAAGACTTTTAAAAGTGAAGACGTGAAGAAAAAAAATCAAATGAATCGATAATTGAACTTAATAGTCTCAAGACATTAGAAATCAAAGACTCAAAGAATTTCGGAAGTTAAGACCTGAAGGAAAAAATCAAATGAATCGAAAATTAAACTTAACAATCTCAAGACGTTAAAAGTTAAAGAGTCAAAGAGTTTCACAAGTCAAGAACTGAATGAAGCTCCACAAGCATGAAAGTCGGAGCTTTTCAAAAAGTAAAATTATTGAAAATCAAGTTTGTGATTCATAAACATTGAGATTCCACAACTTAAGATCCAAATCAAATTCAAGATGCAAAAATCAAAATTGCCAAGATACAAGTTTTAAATTAATAAAAAAATATGCTCAACAATCTCAAGGATAAAGCGTTGAAGAGTTCACAAGTTGCAAAAAGTCATTTGACAATCATGAAACCCAAAGTGTTGAAGAGTTTACAAATTGCAAAAAGTTTTATAAGCACAAAATGTCAAAGTTTCTAAATCATATTCGAGATGAAAAAGGTTTTATAAGCACAAAAGCCAACAAAAGTCAAAGCGCGCTTTTCGGCGAAATTGGTGGAAGGAGATAAAATGCTACAATCATTGTTTACTTAGGCCCATAAGCCTAAGTGACGTTACGATGATTTCAAATTCCATGTACTTTCAATGAAGTCTATGAATTCATGTTTATTGAAATGAATGAAATTGATTGTCAGAACTTGTTTCCTTGTTCACACTTATTTCTTAATTGGATGTTCCTGTGGCAGTGTCTAGGGTAATTAACATTAAGGGCTTGCCCTTAATGGAAATCATGAACTCACAATCCCTTAAATTCTATAAAAAATTAAAATTTGTTTTATGATCCGTCAGTTTTATCCGGTTGACCTTAATTAAAGGTCGGGTGAGAATAAAAGGAGCCCCAAGAAACTATCAATAAGTTTTTTTTGAATTATAAATTTTTTTAAAAATTATAATTTGCTTTTTAAACTTTTTGGAAGATAGTTTGTGCTCGATTGCTATTAGGTAAATAAATATTTCATCAAATTTTTGATAGCATCAATAATTGTTTTTTTAATTATGAATATTTTTTTGGAGTTATATATTTGGTTTTTAAAGTTTTGCATAATATTAAAAATTATGAAAATATCATATTTTTTTCATATTATGAAAATAATTATAGGTATTTATTCACAAATTTATATATTTATATATATTGGTAATTGTTGGCATAAATTATTCTTTTATTTTTAATATTTTTCAAAAAAATAATTAATGTAATAATAATATAATAAGGTTTTTCCCACTTAGCTACATAATAATAATCTAACAATTTTATTTCACTTCCAACTTAATAATCTAGTTTTTTTTATAATTCTTAGTTAAAACTATTTGGTTTTGAGTAAACATTAAATTAACTTCGTGTTTTGAATAAATAATTAAATAGTAATAATTTATTGCATATATGTAACACAATAATTTTAGACAAATATAATAGAATTATATGCTTTGGGGAAAACAAACTTATGTAAAAATATTTGGATACATATAAACACACTTATTTAAAAAATATTTGGTGATATATTATACACTTATTAACATTTTCCTTTTTTTAAATTATTTTATGTTATTTCCCAAGATCAATCAACTTAATTTTCTTTCTTGTTCCAGACTTCAGTACAATTTTATCTTATAATTAACATTAAATAATAGAATTAATAGGGATAAACCAAAGAAACAAATCAAATGGACAAAGAATAGGAGAAGGGAATAAGTGAAAAAAATAAAAATATAATAAAAATAAAAATAAATAATTAAGAAAAAAATATATTTACAAGAGAGAGTGAGAGAGAGAGAGAGAGAGAGAGAGAGAGAGAGAGAGAGAGAGAGAGGGAGGGAGATATATATATATATATATATGTATATACATCTAAAGACATACTGATTTAAAAATAAATTTAAAAAGAAAGGGATTTGGAATTCAAAATTAAAAAAAAAAAGTTTAAATTTAAAAAAATAAATTTGAATTGAAATTTTGTAAAAAATTACCATGTACCAACACTTATATGTGGTGACGGTCAAATTCCTTAGCTATAGATTGTTTTTACCATCAATACTTTAAAACTATTTGAATAGGTAAGATATTTACTAACAGATTTTCGTTTTATTAGTATAACTATTATTGTATTATAAATTTAATCTATAGTGACCGTCAAATTCAGTAAAACAGTACATTAAAACTATCAGAATAGATAAGATATTTACTGACGGATTTTATTCTGCTAGTATAGCTATTATTGTATTCTTAAATTTTATCTACTGTAAAGGTCGAATTTCGTAGATATAGACTACTTTTACCATTAGTACTTCAAAACTATCATGAACGATAAGATATTTATTGACGGATTTCGTTCCGTTAGCATAGCTATTGTTATATTCTGAATTTTATCTATAGTGACAGTCTAATTCCTTAGCTATAAACGGTTTTTACAATCAATACTTTAACACTGTCAGAATAGATCAGATATATATTAATTGATTTTGTTCCGTTAGTATAGGTTAAATCCCTAGCTATAGAATAAATTGGACATTTACAAATAGTTATGTTTTTGTTGGTATAAATATTATGATATATTAATAATATAATTAGTGTTATTTACAAAATGATTATAACTTTTATTATAATATGAATATCCATGAATGATTTTTTTAGTATTAAATAATATTATATCACCAAAATTTATTAAAATTTGTTTCTTTTTTAATTTTTAGATAAATATTTGGTATTTATATTTTACTAGAAAAGTATAATCCCTTTCAAATTTCACTGCAATGCAAATATTTTTTTGATTCAGGTCTTATTTTTTATATTTAAAAGATCAAATCAACGCAATATATAATTATTTTTAATTCATTGCCTTAGATGAAAAAAAAAATACAAATATATATTATATATATACAAAGACCAAACACTCATTCCATTCTCGAGAACTCCCTTCTCCCTTCTCTATGTTGCCTTAGGCTATCCACCAGTGATCCCTCCTCTTGCCATCAATTGCTTCATCGCTCCCATCTCTGCCTCCAATCCATCCATCAGCCTCTCGGTCTACGGCTCCACCGTGGCATGTCTGTTTCCTAGCCGACGCCTTTCATTGCTCATCGCAGTTTCAAGCGCAAGCTCCAAGACTATGACCCTCAGGAATTTGTGAAGCCTCACTGCATTTCTCGATTCAATCTCTCCATGCTTTGCCCTATCTCCATGTCACCCTCCTCTCCGGTTCTCCAATTCTTCATCCGGTTGGATCAAAAACCCTAGTTCTTCATGCCTAGTGATAAGTGTACATTATTCATGGTTTTCATAATTATTTGTAGACTCATTTGCTATGCATTAGAACTATGATATGCAATTCAATGCTATATATCATATGTTTTGTGTTAACAAGCTTAGGGCAATGCTTAAAGATGAGGGAGACCTAAAAGAAGAAATTTAGACCGAAAATGATGAAGTTGAAACTCTCTTGGTACCATTAGAATGAGGACAAGGCAAACTATGTGGCTTACGGGCAGATTATGGTCAGCCTTACGACCATTAGTCCAGAAGACCATGTGGGCACACTTATGTCCATAAGGAGGATTCAAACTCAATTAAGAGGACCTTTGATAAGTGCTTGTGTATAAGTAATACGAAGCATACTTTTCTTACATTAAGCATCACTTTTATCAGATTTATAGCTCAATCGTGTGTATTTGTGTGTCTTTTGTGCATTTAGGGTTGTGGAGACAAATTTGGAAGAAAGGAAGCAAAAGTACATCGTGGATGAAATTGTTGATGGAATTCTTGTATCGAACAAGGGTCAAGGCACAAGCTGTGATCATAGACATGTGGGTGTGTGCCAACCTCCAAAATGCTCAAGTGAATATACAAATTGAAGGGACGTAAATGCAGACAAACTCATATGTTCCAACTTGTGTAATATTTCTAGGAGCTTCATAAATATGGTTTAATTGCAAAGGTGACACGATCTACTGCATGGATGTGTGCCCAATCATGCGGCCTCGGTGAAGAAAATAAATTCGGGAGTATTTTGGCAAAGTACTGTAGTTATTTTACTGTAGCAAATCACTTTTGCAAAATCACTATAGCACTTATTGTCAACAGCGAGTACGAAAAGGCAACCTGGAAATCCACACAGTCATGCGGAAGTTCCACACACCTGTGTGGATGCCCGATTTCAGCCTTATAAATACCGTTTTGAGAGTTTTATTTGGGGATTATCTTCCTATCTTTGACTTATCTTTTGGGGCGAGCAGGGCTAGGGTTCGGAGAGGCTTTTGCTAGGTTTTTGGAGCGGTCTTACAGCATTCGACATTAATTTCCTTTGGAGGAGAGCTATTGGGGGAGCTTTCATCGACATCAATTTGATGAGGTGTGCCCTAGGCTCAACAATGGAATCCTTGGAGAAGACGAGGCAGCTCCTTAAGACCATCGACACGGACAACAAGGGGGTTTTCTCTATGGATTACTTGCATTTTTCTTTGTTTTAATCTTTGACTTTGCATTGATCCATGGAGAGCTAAACGCCTAGTTGGTGCTTGAACTTGTAAATCTTTAGATTATTTTGTTTCATTGATTTCTATTATGTTTCCTTTAATTTATGTTTTAATTATGTTTCAATAATGTGTCCTTGTGGATTTGAATTTCCCTTAGAGTGACACTAGGGTTAAGAATTTATCTAGGTAATCCTTTGAAGGGGTGACAACTTCATTAGGATTAGACTTAGCGAGATGGAAGAGGGTTGAGAGGGTGAGTCGAGAGGCAGCAGAGTGAACCCTTTTCCCTTTTCAATGTGATTTATCTTACCTTCTCGTTCTAATAGTTTTTGGCGGTCATAATAGAGTGAAGTGCTTGACACACCCTTGCATGTGACCCGTAAGTGCACGGTTTTATCAAAGTAATAAATCCCAGGAGAGTGGGTTATCGTATCCCCAGGGAATAGTGAATAAAAACACAATAAAACCTACTTAACTAAGTGAAGATGAAACAGTAATGGTGTGGATATAATTAATCTGAATGACACTAAAGAAAATAAGAAAGAGAGACACGATAAAATGAGAGGAAAAGCAGTCGATAGAAAGTTGGGCACTCGGACATTGCTCCCTATAGGGTTATTGCTTCAAGTGCAAGACTAACTATTATATCTCCTAACTGATGCTTAATGAGCCATGGAAATCATAAAATACATGGTCCCAATCCTAAGGTCAATTGTGACTAACTCTACTCTATGTCCCTGCAGAGAAATCTCTTAGTCTCAACACCTCACACTGTGTAAAGTTGTAAGAAGTTCAACGGGATTCCAAGTGATAAATCCTATTCCTATATGTAGATCTAACCCTTTGGTTCAGGTGAAAGACCCGTAGTCACGATTAACCCCAAGATAATAAGGATTACTTTAACGGTTTACTCTGTTGCTCATGCAACTAAACCCCAGAGGATTTCTTCTCTTTGCACTCCACTCTATTGTGACCGCCAAGAACTCTAGGAAATGAAGGTAGGATAAATCACACCGGAGGGGAAAGGGGACGCTCTGCTACCTCTCGACTCACCCTCTCGACCCTCTCCAATCTTGCTTTGTCTAACTCTCATGGTGTGTCACACACTTACAAGGATTACTAATGTAGACTCTCAACCCTAGTGTCACTCTAAGGGAGAAATAAATCAACTAGCATTCAAGATTGGAACTCAATTAAAGACATCAATTAAGGAAATCATGATAAAAGGTTCAATGAAACAATAGCATCCTAGGGTTTTCAGGTCCAAGTACCCACTAGGGGGTTTAGCTCTCCATAGTGTAAGATACAATCAATAATGAAATCGAAAAGTAAAAACATGTAATCCATAAGAAAAATCCTCTCGGTATTCATGTCGATGGTCATGTGGAATAGTTTCACCTTCTCCAAAGGTCCCCTTGTCAAGTCTAGGGCACACCTCACGGATCGGTGCCGATGAAAGCTCCGCCAATAACTATCTTGCAAGAGAAATGCGGTGTCAAAGCTGTAGAACACTCCAAAAACCTTGCCAAAGGCCCTCTAAACCAAAGCCGCAAGCCTCTCAAAAGTTGGAGAAAAGATGGAGAGAAGGATTCTGAATCGGGCTGAATCATGGCTTTATATAGGGCTAGAATCAGGAATCCACACAGGCATGTGGAATTTCCACACACCCGTGTGATCTGCAGAACTTGGTTTTTCAACGGGCTGTGAACAGTAACTACTACAGTACATTACTTCATTGACGTCCTGCAGTACCCTGCTATAATACTCTGCCAAAATACTCCTGATCCACACTTTTCATCGAGGCAACATAAACGGGCACACGTCTATTCTGTAGATTGCGTTGCATTTTCAAGTAAAAGCAACATATTGCATTTGCAATCTACTTTGGCTCATTTTTTCTTTAATTAGCTCCACAACCTTATATGCGCAAAAGAACACAAAAACACAAGTATTAGCCATAAAACCTGATAAAAATAATGTTCATCGTAAGAAAAGAATACTTGGTATTCTTAGTACACAAGCACTTATCAAACTCCCCCACACTTAATATTTTGCTTGTCCCTCAAACAAAAATAAAACATTGAAGCATAGAAGAAGGAAATATTGAAAGTACTTGGCCTTAGGTTCACCAAAGAATGCAAGGGAAGCATTCTACAAGTAAGGGAAAATTTCAACACTAAATACAAAAAATCATTGCTTTAGCAAAAAACTTGAATCAAAATGGACAACAAACCCGAAATCGTGTGAGTGTGTGTAAAGTCACTCACGTCGACCCAACTTGTACTCCTCAAAGTTATAGGTATAAAGGAACTTATTTATCTACAAAACAATTTGGTGTGATTTTTTCTACCTCCATTTCTTCAAGTTCTTTGCGGTCATAGTAGAGTGAATGGCCTAAAGGATGCCCTTCCGCTGGGGCTTAGTTGCGGGTGTGGTGTTGGGAAGCGTTGAAGTGATTTTAGCACCTAGGGCTTAATTGTGGCTAGGGACCTTCCACCTGGACCAAAGTGTTAGGTCTACATCTAGGAAGAGGATTTATCACTTGGAATCCCTAGAACTCATTGCAATTCTATACGAGTGCGAGGTTGAGAGGTTATTCAATTTCTTCTCCAGGACTTGTATAGAGTTAAGCATGGTTGACCTTAGATTTGGGACCATGTATTTAAAGATCTCCACGACTCATTATTTCATCAGTTAGAAAGTATAATAGAGGGTTCTTGCAATTGAAACGATTGTCCTAGGCGGAGCAATATCCGGGTACCCCATTTATATCGATTGCCTTACCTTCTCCTTTACTTGTGCTCTCTTTCTTGTTCTTTTACTTTTGTTATTTCACATCTTGTCACGCATATCACTATTCATCTTTCACTTAGTTAAGAAACAATTTAAGTGTTTTTATTCCCTACTCCCTATGGATACGATACCCCACTCATCTAGGATTTTATTACTTCGATAAACCCATGTACTTTCGGGACATACGCAAGGGGCGTTGTCAAGTTTTTGGCACCATTACTGGGGAGTAGGCGTTTAGAGATACTTTGCACTTTGTTTTCTTAGCTATTCATTCATCCATTCTATTTCACATCTTCTTTTCTATCATCGTTCTGATTTGTTTTTTCTTTGATTAGAAAAAAAAATGATTTACATGCCCGAGTTATTCGACACTATCAAGGGAATGGTTGAAAATGTGAAACAGAAAATTCAACTGCTTTTGCGATGCAGGACACACCGTGTTATTTCTCGCAAGAACATTACACTATTCAACAGCCCATGGAAGAGTCAGTTGAAGAGTACATTGCAAAAATTCAAGTGCGAAACTATGAATTAGATAGTGTGATAGATCAGTTTGAGTGATCTGCATTGGCATCAATGAGTGATTACTTAGAAGAAAGTTTGGAGAGAGTCCTCGCTCAGTTTGATTCATCATATCATGAGCAAATGCAGGAACTTTTCTCTGTGGGAGTGTCGATGTGAGGAAGGGATACATGTGGAATGGAAGCATTGATAGCCATTGAAGATCATGCATAAACACATTCACAAGTGGAAGAAGGGGAGAACGAATGTGAACATGAGGCGAATAATTTTTAGGAGATTGCCAGGTCATTATGCACTCATAAAATTCTAATGGAAGATGACTAAAAATCTGTGGTCGAACCTCAATGAAGATAAAATCTAAAAATGAAGGAAGTTGTCAAGGCGGAGGTGGTGAAGCTCCTAGATACAGGAATCATCTACCCCATATTTGACAGTGCATGGGTGAGCCCAACACAAGTGGTTCCGTAAAAAAGGGAGGATGACAGTGGTGAGAAATGAAAAGAATGAATGGATTCCAACCAGGACAGTCACGGGATCACGAGTTTGCATTGATTATGGAAGACTAAACGATGCCACTCGAAAAGGTCATTTCCCATTGCCGTTTATCGATCAAATGTTGGAACAACTGGCAGGGTATCAATTTTGTTGTTTCCTTGATGGCATGTCGGGATATTTTCAAATCCCCATAGCTCCTGAAGATCAGGAGAAGACCACATTTACTTGCCCTTACGGTACCTTTGCTTACAGAAGAATGCCTTTTCGGGTTGTGTAATGCACCAGCGACATTCCATCGCTACATGATGACCATTTTTGATTATCTTCTGGAATATATTATGGAGGTGTTCATGGATGACTTTTTTTAGTATTCGGAGACTCTTTTTGATATTTGCTTAAAGAATTTGGAGAGAGTGTTAGAGAGATGTGAAGAAACGAACCTCGTTCTCAATTAGGAGAAGTGTCACTTTATGGTCCAAAAAGGCATCGTCCTTGGACATAAGATTTCCCAAGCAGGTATAGAGGTTTATAAGGCAAAGATTGAGGTTATTGAAAAGCTTCCTCCACCTATAAATGTAAAAGGGATCTGTAGTTTCTTGGGGCATGCAGGTTTTACAGAAGGTTTATCAAGGACTTTTCTAAGATCACACAACCATTGACTAAGCTCCTAGGAAAAGATGCTCCCATTGATTTTGGGGATAACTGTCTAAGTGTGACACGCGTCTGAATATGTGTGTAAACCGCAAGTGCACGGGTGTCGAAGTAATAATTACCCCGGTGAGTGGGTAGTCGAATCCACGAGGGAGCGAGGGCTACTCTGGGTACTAATTTCTTCTTTGCTTTCTAACTTAATGATAAATGGAAAGGTGTGCTGATCTAATGTGTGAAGAAATGAATACTGGAGATGAATATGCAAGGCTTAAATGGACGCCTTACTTTCCTTAGGTTAAGTAGTTACTAATAAATGCTTGAGTAGACATATTTTTTTATATGTTTTTACATGCATTGAGCATCATTTTTACTATGGTTTATGTCTCATATTGTGTATTTGGTGTTCTTTTATGCATATAGGTTGTGAATGCATTGATGCTTTTCACATGATGATTCACCGCTTTCTTAACCTCTATCCTGAACCGAAAGCAAAGATGAAGAGCATATTATGGAAAAGCCCATGGGTAATAAGGTCCCTATTGATCCATCATTCACAGCTATCTATTTCTTCCTGGAGCAGCAGAATCAGGGTTTGACTTACCTCTCGACCCTCGGAAGTCGGGCGAGGCCCCCCTTAGGTAGGGTTACCTAGTTTGCTTAGCCGCATTGATTGCTTGGAAAGAAAAGGATAGAAAGGCTTTGAGTTGAGCTAATGCTCTATGTAACTGACACGCGTCCGAATATGCGTGTAAACCGCAAGTGCACGGGTGTTGAAGTAATAATTACCTCGGTGAGTGGGTAGTCGAATCCACAGTGAACAGTGGGCTACAAGTACTAACTTCTTCTCGCTTTCTAACCTAATGATAAATGGAAAGGTGTGGTGATCTAATGTGCGAAGAAGTGAATACCGGAGACAAATATGCAAGGGTTAAATGGATGGAGATCTCAATCGATAGAAAAGTGGGGTATTCGGGTAATGCTCCCCTGGATTCGGTATTAGGTACCGAATAAGCAAAGTGTTTCTATGATGAGTAAGTTAAGTCGTGGAAATCCAAATATAATCGGATCCGACCTCCCGATCACCGATACTAGTCCCCTCACGAGGTCCCGGTGGAGAAATCGCTCAATCTCAACACCTCACACCACATATGACCGCAAAGCACTCTAGGGATTCCAAGAGTTGTATCCGATTCCTAAAGATTGATCCAACCCTAATTCCCGCGAAGGATCCTAACCCCCTACAAGGTCCCGAGTGGAGAAATCTCTCAATCTCATGCCTCACACCAAATATGGTTGCATAGAGCTTAAGGAACGGAGATAGAATACACTCAATCGGAAGGGAGAGGGGACACTCCACTATCTCATGACTCACCCTCTCAACCCTCTTTAAACTTGAAGTTCTAACTCTAATGGAGACCTCTCTCACACCAAAGTAACAAATCATGCAAATCCAATCAACCACAAGGATTAATTAAACAAGCAAGCAATGAGAATACAAGATTAAAAACTTAATCAAACTCGGATTAAATAGAAACACTAAGCAAATCCACAAAAGATGAGAATCCTAGGGTTCAAAAAGCCCAAAATACCCTCTAGGGTTTTAGCTCTCCATGGAGCAACATACAAAAACACACCATCAATGAATGAAAGTACATTAAAAACTATAGAAATAAACCCCCTTATATATGAACCCGATGGCCTTGATGAAGAGCTTCGACGTCTTGAAGGACCCACTCCGAAGCTAGGTTCACCGGTGGCTTCCTTGATGCTATGACGGAGGAGGAATCGATCAAAGTTGGTGACGAAGCGCCTCCAAAGCCGCAGAAGACCTCCTCTCCAAACCCTAGTCGTCTCACCCCTCAAGAGCCGCACAAAAAGATGAGAAAAGAATAGGGCAAAAAGCGGCTATTTATAGGACTTACATCGCTACTGTCACATGCCCTCACGCGCCTGCTGGATTTTTCCACGCGCCGCGTGGGCCGTCAGAAATTTTCACGTGGGACGCTGGAATTTCCACGCGGGCGCATCAACGAATTTTGATACAGATCTTTGCTACGTTGCTTTTCACAAAAATGCGGTCCAATCACTCTTCTCTTGAGGCCACATGTCCGGGCACACGTCCATGTGGTAGGCTATAAAACTTTTCTTCATCGATGTATCTTTTGAGAGGTCTTGCAATCTTCACAAAGAGAAGAAACATGAAGATGTGGGCTCGCCTTTTGTGCCCTTCCAACTAGTGAATTGACTTGAATCTTCTTGGAAGTTGGCACACACGGGTTTGTCGAAATAATAATCCCGAATGAGCGGGGTCGAATCCACGGGGAGTAGGGAGTAAAGACACTTAATTCAATTCTTAGCTATGTGGAGTATCAACAATGATAAGTGTGGAATTGATTCAATTCTCAGAAATTAAAAGCAACAAGTAAGAGAGTAAAAAGTAAGGAGGAGGCAAGGCAATCGATAAAGATGGGGTACTCGGATGATGCTTCACCTAGGATAATCGCTTCAAGTGCAAGAACTCTCTATTATGCTTCCTAATCAATGCAATGGTGAGTCGTGGAAAATCCTTACATACATAGTCCCAAATCGAAGGTTAACTATGCCTAACTCTATACATGTCCCGGAGGAAAAATTGAACAATCTCAACACCTCACACTCGCATAGAGTTGCAATGACCTCTAGGGATTCCAAGTGATAAATCTCTTCCTAGATTTAGACCTAACCCTTTGGTCCAGACGAAAGGTCCCTCGCCACAATTAAGCCCTAGATACTAAGATCACCTCAACGCTTCACTCCATTGTACGCGCAACTAGGCCCCAGCGGAGGTTCATCACTTAGACCATTCACTCTATTATGGCCGCAAAGAACTCAAGGAACGGAGGTAGAATCTATCACGTCGGAGGGAAAGGGGACGCTCCCCTGCCTCTCGACTCACTCTCTCAACCCTCTCCAACCTAGCTTTTGTCTAGCGCTCGTGGTGTGTAACTCACTCACAATGTTACCAATAAGAACTCTCAACCCTAGTGTCACTCTAGGGGAAATGTTCATACAATCAAGCATTCAAGGTTGGAACTCACAATAAACATCAATTTATTGAAAGCATAATAAAGAAGTTCAAAGAAAGCGAATACGTCCTAGGGTTCACAATCACCCAAGTACCCACTAGGGGTTTTAGCTCTCCATGGAGCTAAGTACAATCAAAGAAATAGAATGTAAAAAGCAATGAATCCATAAAAGAAACCCCGTCGATAGTCGTGTCGATGGTCTTGTGGAAAAGTCGCTCTACTAAAGTCATCCAAGGATTCCTTCAGTCCCAGGTATAGGATACGCCTCGATCGAAGCTCCCCTACCAACCTTCTTCCTAATGGAATAACGATGTCGGAGCCATAGAACCTCTCCAAAACCTTGGCCAATACCCCTCGAAACCCTAGCGAAGCCCTCTCGCAAGTTGGGGAAAAGATGGAGAAAAAAATGCCAAAATCAGGGCTGAATCGGGTAACTGCACGGGCGTGTACGGTACATGCGCCCGTGCGGAATTTCCACACGGGCGCGGGTAATTTCCACACGCCCGTGTGGATTCTCTGAAACTGTCATTTTCGGCCTGCATAAGCGATAGCGCTACGAGTGTTTGCTACATTAATTTGCTACGATAACACGCTATCGAGTACTATGCGAAAAAAATACTCCCGAATCCACTTTTCATCGAGGTAACATAAAGCGGGCACATGTTTATGCCGTGGATCGCTTTGCTTCTTCAATGACGGATAAGTTGATGGAGATCTTGTTCTATGTGCATAAGTCGGAATGCTTGAGTGTGAGCGCCCTTGTGCCCCTCCAAATGGTTGTGCAAACTCAAATACGGGGAGGTTGGCACACACTCTAGCATCTCGCACCCGACTTATATCTTCGCGTTTGAACCTTAGCAAGATTTTCTCACAAAAATCGGTGCATTGTGATCCACATTGGCTTCTTTCCTTCAGTAATTGGTTTCACAACCCTACCTGCATAAAAGTAACATAAAAAAACACATATTAATGGAAAAACCCAAGAAAAGTAATGCTCAACATAAGGAAAGAATGCTTCGCATTCATATCACACAAGCACTTATCATACTTATTTAGTTGTCACAATCTCTATTCCGCATCTTAGTGTTTTTCATGTTGTTGGAATCTCGAATCATCCATTTATTATTTTCTATCATCTTGTTTGGAAGACCAGTTTGAGGATGGGTGGACTATTTTTTTGGAGCAAACCACCCCATCGAGGGCTTTTGTGCAATCATTTTCAACGTTCGAGGTTCATGTCGATTACGCTTGTTTTGTTTTTGTTGATCGACTCAATCCGGTCTATTAGCCCGACTTCTTGGCTTCCTGCTCGCTTTTACGTTTTTGAGCTCATTCTTCCAATATATATATATAAATTTAAAAAAATAAAATAGATTAGGGGCTTCAATGACTGGTCGTGGTTCAAGCCCCATCTTTCGATTCTTCCTTCCAGCTCGGATAGGAGTCCCCTTCTTCTCCACCGGGAAAGCCTCTCACCACTGACCACACATTTCTAATATGTTGAACTAATCTAAAATGGAACCGATCCTTCCAATAGCCAATCTCGCCTTTCATTGATCGACGATCCCTCTCCCTCGGACTTGAGTCCACGAGCTATCGACTTGGCTGAGACCTTGTTACGAGATGTTGTTGGATTGCGATGCCTTGATACGTGATGTCCGAGCGGACACGGTCTACCATCATGTATGCTTTGGATGATCGAACCCCTCGGGGCTTTATGAATCGCTTTAAATGGGTAGGTAGGGTAGGGACGAGATTGAAAACCAAGTCTTTTTCATCCTCGAGGGGTGTGAGGGAATCACGTATGCTAGGCGGAGGCGAGGAAGGGGCAAAAAACTTATATATATATATGTAAGGGTAGAGCTTGAAGTGGCAAACCCACATTGGAAAAATGAGAGCTTCGGGAGGGAAGCACGCCTTGGACTAGCGACGTGCTCCCGGTTAGAAAAAAAGCACGGCGAGCACCTGCTCAAGTTCGCACTACGTCGGTGTCACTCGAGCAAGGCAAACATATAGAAGTAATGAAAGGAAGTGGGCACAACCATATCGAAAAAAAGGCGGCGGGGAATAAACTCGAACAAGACCGGGGTCAGCCGACCTAGAAGAACAAAGCAGAAAGAGATGGATCAGCGGATCCGGAGGTAGACTTGTCGAGCGACACGAATCTGAGATACATAAGGAATCACATCATCACCTCCCAAGTGCGACACAATGTTGACAATGGTAGAATGATTTTGGAGAGGGTTGGTCTCAATTTTTTTGTCGGTGGTGGGATTACTCGTACTCGTCTTCAAAAAAACTAATGTATTATCTCGAAAGGCTTTCAACGTCACGAAGGTCAAAAGCGAGTACCTCGTACCATGACCCTTATTGCTTGTTGTTTGCGGCAATATCTACAAAAACCTATCTAACTTATCATCACCGAGCTGAATGTAGTCGGAGGGAGGCAATTTAATCCTATTCATCTTTAACAAGATATCAAAAATAAGACTCGTCTTGTCAATAGGGTAACGAAAGTCCTTCCTCCGGCCTTGCTTCCTTGGGCAACCGGACTACCCATTGCCACGACCTCATCCTCATCCTCCTATCCTAATTCGACAACATGTACATACGTGCCTTGATCACTATAGAAATCCTCGAGTGCGGTGAATAGAATGGGATAAGTAAGCTTTTCATGAAGAAGCCATTTAGCCTCCTTTTCCCCGATAGAACTGCTACTTGTGCTTGCTTCTTTGGAGTGGCTTGGTGGGCTCCGGAAAAGAAGATCTTCTTTTATCAACTACTTCGTTCTCGGCCCTGGGCTGGATCGCTTCCTCCATAAGCGGAAATCTGGGTGTCACTACCTATCTCTTGCGATACTAAGCTAGAATCGCTTCTCGATCGGAACTAGTGCTGCTCCATCTTACTTATTCTAGTCTTTTTGCATTAAGAAAAAAATCATTCAAAGGCTGCCGGGAAAGCTTACGGAATTCTCTCTTTACTTTTAAGGCTAAGGCTTTACTTCACTTCAAGCAATTGTTCTCTTCCACCGACACGGGGATAAAGAAAGAGCTGGTTCCCCCTTTCGAACAAAAAAATTCCTCTTTCCCCTTTCACTCAAATAATAAAGTTCGAGAACAACCTCCTTAAGAGTCAACTTAGCTTGATGTGCGGATGTTCCCTTACTTATACTTAATAGGGACGGGTCGGTCTACTAAACAATGTTGAGGACCGACCAATGGATATGTTTGAGATAATGAGGAACCCGAACCCAGCGGAGATAAGAATGGAATGCCTGAGCTTATGTCTTTCGGGGCTTGGTCGACTTCTTCGCCGGTGGCTCGCATTCCGAGTGTGGAAGTCGAATGATAAGCAATTTCATTGTTGCATTCTTTTTTTACGTTACGAGGGCGGGTTCTCATGGGATCAATAGCATTTCGTAGGAATAAATAAATACGTCTATTTAAAAATTCAAATCTTGAGCAGAACTTGATAACGTGTATAGGCGGAAACCATAACATAAAAAGGTAGTTCATAGAGGTCTATAGTCCATTTTAATGTTCCGCTCTCTCTACAATATCCTCGACGACCTCTCTCGTCGAGGGCGAGAAGCCCTATCTATCAACAAATGATAGAGGATTAGAAGAAAAAAATCCCCCTAACATATATATGTTGGAAGATTGGAATATCACATAAATAGATAGTCGAGGAGGGAGAAGGCTAAGTAAGCAAAAGCCGAGCGAGAGAAAGGCTTCGACTCCTTTTTTCGTAGTCCGGTGACGGGCCCCATATAGAATAGAATAGAAAGAAAAATCCTTTTTTTCCGGTATGCAGCTCCATAAAGCAAGGAGTCCCACGCACGAGCGGAGCAAAAAAACTAAAGCAAGGGAATTACTATAATTAATCTAATCTCTTTGAGCATGCGAAAATCCTTTGATTGCGTATGGAATATACATCCATGTCTTTCTTGTTCCACTAGCAAGGCAAGGACCAAATTCTCACATGTCCGTTTTCGTTATTACAACCTTCTTTCTTTATGTCAAAGACAAGAAACTACGCGAAAAATTCTTTTTTTGGATCTCGGTTGTTCTTAACGATGATGGCTATTCATTCAAGTCTTGGGTAGCACCACCAGATTTTTCAACAAGGTGGAAATTCTCGTATTCCGTATGTACATGTTCCTGCTGACTCGGATGAGTATTCTTGTTTATATCGCTTTGGCTATAAATAGTTTCTTGTTCCCATTAACAAAACATCCCTTTTTTTCTTCGCTCTTTCGAACCGGTACGAAATTGGTGCTTTTTTTCTACTTTGTTTACCTTAGTGATCTGGGGGTTTCGGGGAAGGCCTATGTGGGGTACCTTTCGGGTGTGGGATGCTCGGTTAACTTCTATATTCATCTTTTTTTCCTTATTTACCGGGTGCACTTTGCGTTTTCAAAAAGCTTCTGTCGAAAGCTGGCTCCTATTTCAATCCGTCTTTGGACCGATCGATATACCAATAATAAAGTCTCCCGTCAACTAGTGGAATACATCGCATCAACCTAGTAGCATTAGCCGATCTAGTACATCAATACATATTCCTATGCACATTCCAATCTTGTCCAACTTTGCTAACTCCCCTTCTCAACATGTATCTTGTTAGATTTCGGAAACACGTCTTCCTATTCTATCTTTTCCCGAATCTCCCTTAACTGAAGAAATAGAAGCTCAAGAAAGAAAAACCCTAGTTCACTCATTTGAGAGAAGCATCCATGGCTATAGTAAAAGTTCCTCTATAGGGAATAGAGGGAGACACCCATTTTTTATTCCAGCCGAGAAGACCAAGAAAAGGAGAAGGATAAAGAATGTCATATATCT